>NW_020271713.1:6120796-6180986 GCF_003268045.1 Sipha flava
CTCGTCCGCCGCCGCCGCCAACAACAACACCGGCGCCCCCTCCACGCCGACGTCCACCACCACCGGCCGCGGACCACCACAACAACAACAACGCGGATCGTCATGCCCAGGCCGCAGCGGCGCCCGTCTGCTGTGAGGGTTCGCGCGCAGTTTTTACGTCGGCCCGCGGCCGCCATGTGAGCGAAATATCTCTCACTCTCGACCCGCAACGCACACATTGTCGCCGTCGTCGCCGCCGCCGCCGCCGCACTCGTAGTAGTCGTTCATCGGTCGTCGTGTGATCGTCGTCGTCATCGTCGTCGCTGCCGCCGTCGCCGCCGGTGCACACGCCTGTTTGCGGGTATCACATCGCTCGCGCGAATCGTCATCCACGCAACCAACAGCTATTACCGAGGTAATTACACACGTTATTTTTCAATTACGTTTTTAATATTCACCTGCCAAAGATAACGTTACGTGACACTGTCGTTTTCCGTAACACTTATTATTATATACCCCTATTTTATTGTGTTGCCCGTTCGTTTTTTATTTATTAATTTTTTTTTTTTTATTTTTAATAAATTTTTTCCGATTTTTATTATTCGTTTTTCTGGTGCGTTTTCCATTCGTTTTCCCTCTCGTACGGATGAACGGGCGTCCCGCCCCGTGGGGAGGTGCGTCGTTTCGCTTGCGAATCCGCCTGTTTATTTTTCGTCCCATAGCCCGTTAATTTGTTATTTTCTTATTATTGCGTTTCCTTTGGCGACCTCTATGGGGCTGCGCAAGCACCCGTCCATATCGCCTATTTATTTCTCGTCGCTCATTAAACGCAATTATAATGGTGATATTTTATTTTTTTCAATAATAATACGTAAACTCTACGCGTCACTGGAACTATTTAAAATAAATGCAAATGAAATCGGTACGATTTGTGTGATTCGAGAGAACGTCAGGATTTCGCTACGAAATTATTAATAGTTTTTAATCGTGGTTTTTCCTTTTGGCCTTGTTAATTCTCTGGTCTCGCTATCGTTTTTATTGTCTATTTACCACCGGTCGTAACGTTTTGCGCCGCACCACCGCTGCAGTGCTACTGCGAACCCGGTCCCGGCCACTGTGCCTACACGTGTGCCGCCGCCTTTCCGACGACGGAACTACTACGTGTGTTTTTCTTATCACCGAAAACGTTATTTTCCCCCGCGACATGATAATAAATTATTCGACCTTAATTGATGCACCATTATTGCTATTATTATTATCATCATCATCATCGTTCACTCGTGTACCGAGTACCATGGTATTATATCGCATTGTGTTCGAATACTGTACCGTGTGATCTGCGCAGTCATTTTTATCAGTTTTCGCTCGTCCTACGCGTTTTTTTCGACTGCAACGACATGTCGTGCGACCAGATAGTGTTCATGTGCCGTATGCATTTTCGCACTCGCCGCTTGTTCGTGTGGCGGCACCGAGTTCGCAACACGATTTGACATAATTGATATGAACGGTGTGGGTAAAAAGTTTTTCTTTTTGCTCGAAAATCATCGGAAAATCATGAAAATCATCACTGTCTCGTCCATGACCACTTTTGTCGCTTGGTATGTACTTGCAATGTACGAACTGTCGATCGGATTTGACGTCGATACGTATGCTCATATCAAACAGGCGTTCTAGAACGTATCGAATATGGTCATCATCGACTGGGATGTTAAAGTACTTTCTGAGCTGTGACACGTTTTTGTTATAGTCAATTACTCGATTAGGTTTTCAAAGACTCTGGCCATAGAACTAGATTTATCATATCAAATGTGTTTATGCAGAGTGTTTTGAACAAAAACATTTATTTTTCATTTACGTGTAGACAATTTGTATAAACAAAATTACTGGTCTGTATAGTTTACAAATCATCAGAAATAATTTACATGAATTATGTACAGTTCATTATAAATATTTTAAAACTATTTTTTATAAACACTACATTTTTGCGCTAAGCCTTTTAATAATTTAGAAATTGTATTTTATTTACATTTGGCACAATTTACTATTTTTAAATGTGTTTATAGAAAATATAATATTGTTTTATACCCATATACATATAGTTGCCAACCTTATCGACAATGTAATATTTGTCAATCATCATTAACTCAAGTTAACTATACAATTTACTAGTTTAACATTTACTATTGGTATTATAATGTACAATGCTTCAACTATGGTATTATTTTTCTACTATGTAGAAACAGCTTCAACTCATTATATATTAATTGCATGAGTTATATTTGTTACAAATAATTAAAACCAAAACATTATATTTTATTTTACTTTTTTATTTCAAGATCATTTAAAAAAAAAAAAAAATCATTATAATATTCTGATTTTATGAGTTAATTTTATTTGTGATGTATTAATGTAAAATGTTAAATACTTTTAAGTTTTAATATATCTCTTACATACATTTACACATTAGGTATACTTAAAATAAATTAAATTATTTTATTAATTATAATATAATTGTATATATTATTATTACTTAAATTAATTTAAGATAAATTAAAAGTCCATTTTTGATTTTGTGAATACCTGTAAAAAAATGTTCAATTTCATGTTCTGAAATATCTATGATAGGTAATTTAATAATTAACTGCACTTATTTAAAATCTTTATTTTTTATGAATTCAAGTATATTATTATTAAATTTGGTTTAAAATTTAACGGTATACAAATTTATTAATTTTCTAGACTTTGATTAATTCTATAGATTCTATTTACTATAATCTATCTATTTAATTATTAATATAATTTGGTAATTTAGAGTTAAAAAATATGGTTAAATTTCTGTAGACTAAGTTCTAATTAAATAATTTTTAAAATTATACTATCATGTTTATGTAGGTACTTAATAATTTCTGAACTAAAATATTCTGTATAATAAATTGGGTATTCTTGTCGTATTCGGTCTACCGCCCATTTCTATTTGTCATATAAGGTCTACTACGCATATTTATATAAAAATATGCATTAATGTATTGGGTGTCTCAAAATGAATGCAAAATTTAAATTTGCTATAAATTAAATTAATTTCTTTTAAAAAAAACATATCAATTATATCATTTTCTTCATGAGAAGTTAAGGTTTAATGTTGGGTTAATGTTTTGGAACTTTAGCAAGACATTTGTCATGTCCTCCACGAACTTGATAGGGCAATGTGTGATTGAGCGATAGTAAATTTTATGGAAAGAATAATCGTCTGTAGGTCTAGTTGTGAGAATCATATACTCGATATTGTTTTTCATTGTTAAACTTTAACTTCTGAAGAGAATGATATATTGTTAAGTATTTTGAAAAGAAATAAATTTAATTTATATCAGATTTAAATCCTACGTTCTTTTTGAGATACCCTACAGTATAATATGTAGGTAAATTAGTGTACTAAAAAATATGTCAATCGATCGATATGTATTAAACACTAAAAATTTTGGTTTGTTCCTTTCTTTGCTCTTTACGAGTACAGAATTCAGTTTATGAGCCACAGTAAATACAAGAAGAAGTGTCAATTTCAATAAGTCCTCTTTCCTTTAAAAAAATATTTTATTTAATTTAAATATTTAAAAAAATTAATTTTCCTCCGATTGAACAATTTAATAAAAATGTTTGTTTCTTGACTAATTATAATGCTTAAAGTGTTTCAATTGTTGAATAATGTATCGCATATAACATCACAAACTAAATTGTTATTGATTTTTGTATACATTTACGATTACAATCACGATTATTACTAAACTTTATTATTGGAGTTAAATCGTTAAGAAAATACTTAATTCCTGCAAATCAATAGGAATGACTTAATATATATATATATATATATATATATATTTAGATGCATGGCAGATCACAGGTTTGCGGTGGACCACATATAACAAGAATACCAAAAATTGTAATGATTTTAACAAGATATATACCTACGTATCTTATTTATATGATTGTAAATACCCAATTTTGCATCAGTAGTTTGTTTAAATTAAACTGTTAAGTGTTAAATATCTTACTTGTTATTGTTTATAACAGTGAAATCATATGTGTAAACACATAGTTATTGTTTTGCTTTCTGGGGGAAATTTTTGTTATAATAGCTATTACCTGCCTACCTCTCTTAAAATTGATTAAATTAATTTTGACTCAAAAATAATTTTCAATATATTATAGTTAAGTTGTTGTGAGACTAACTATTGTATATAATTTGAAGTATTGGACAGTTGACAGAAGAATAAAACAGTGTTTGAGATTTGTAGAAATTAAAATTATTAGGTGGGTGAGTAGAATGACAGAGAAAATAGAATAAAGAAGAATATGTAAATTGTAGTATTGGTTAAGCATTGGTAGTGCACATAAGATAAAAAAAAGTATACTGAGATGGTTTGGGCATGTGATGAAGCGAGAGAAAAAAAATCAATAAAAGTAGTTTTGAAAATGAAAATTGAAGAGAAAAGAAGTGCAAGACCAAAAATAAATGATTGGATACGATTGAGAATGATATGAGAGCTGTTGATGTATGCGTAGGGGGGATGTAAAAAATCAAGACAATTAGAGGTTTAGGACAAAGGTGGTCGACTTTAAATAGTTGGGAGAAAGGCGAAGGAGGAAGAAGAAGAAGAATAGTTAGTTCTTCATAACGACATGTTCATCATTGTTGATATTTCTTAGAAAAAAAAACTGTTATTAAAATTAAAAAATGAACCTAATTTATAAATTTTTCAGAACAACAGTGCCATCGTAAGCTTTTGCAAGATTCTTGGCAAAAATAGTACAATTTCCTTATATATATTAAATTATTATAACTTGACAAATTATGGGCCCTGAAATTATTTTAGGTGCTAGACTTTAGATAATTATTTAAGTTGCTTGTCAGATTATGATGGTACTGTAAAACAATATTATTATTGTTTTATCTGAAAATATTTTATAATATTTAAATTTTCATGTTAGTTATAAACTAGTCACAAAACATATTTGAACTCGTTTATGTTTGGTACATAAAAAGGAACTCATTCATGTTCAAATTTTATGATAAAATTAACGTGTTAATTTGGTCATTCATTCAAATTTTTTTATTTTGTATTTAAGAATCAATAACTTGTATTCTGTATAAATGGGATTACAAAATGTATTAAGTATATTTTACTTTATATTTAAAACTTATACTTAAACATATTAAAAACAATATTTATTATTTATAAATGTAATTTTTAAAATGATAAATAAATTTTAATGCTCCAAAAATTGTTTAAATTCATTACAAATATAAGCGTCGCTCATTCTATTTAAAAAAAGGGAGTGACTTTAGCGTGTTGTTTACAAAATATGAACATGAATGCGTGAACTTGTGTTCTTTCCAAACACTAAATATAGGTTGAATAAAATGTAATTATAACTATTATTACCTCAGATAATCAACTTACCTGTGAACATGATGACTGATAAAACTGTTGCATATTCTTAAAAATTTACATTCTTCATTTTGTATAATAATTTATACCTAGCTATTATCTTTAAGGGGTCTATAAAAATTAAAATATAATTCAATATATTTATTGCACTTTTATACCTCGGATGTTTATCTATAAAATTCCACACTTTTTCCAGATGAACAAAAGTCAATAATGGGCGAAATGGATGCAGATCAATTATATTCCGTGCGTTGGAATGAATTCCACACAAGTATTGTAACATCATTCAGACATTTACTTGATCAGGAAGACTTTATAGATGTTACAATTGCTTGTGATGGTCATTCATTTACTGCCCATAAAGTTGTACTCTCTGCATGTAGTCCTTACTTCAGATCTCTGCTCAAGGTATTTATATTGACTAAGCCTTTGTATATGCTTGTTATTTAAAACAAATTAAACACCTACTTAAATTGTTATTCTTAATGATTTTAGGCAAATCCATGCCAACATCCCATTGTCATCCTACGTGATGTTAAAAAGCAAGAAATGGAAGCTTTATTAAGTTTCATGTACAATGGAGAAGTTCGGATTAATCAAGAACAATTACCAGAATTTTTAAAGACTGCTCGTAGCTTACAAGTACGAGGCCTTGTCGATTTTACTAAGGAAGATCAACCTGTAAGTTTTTAGTTAATTAACTGTTTTTCAAATTTATTTCTAAAATGTGTTTTCTAATGTTTCTTGTTTTAATATATTAGTCCTCATGGGGAAGTTCAAGTGTAGTCCCAGTTGATGGAAAAACTAAAGCGAGTGATGATTTACCCACTCCACCTTTTAAAAGACAACGTAATAATTCTGAAGTGACTAATCAACCATTGACTCCCAGCAGTAACTACAATGTGGATAGAGATAAAGACACACCATCGTTGCTTGTTCAAGCATTGGAACTTAATCAATCACAATCAAGTCAGGTAAAAATTGATAAATAGTGAATATCTGAAATTGAGTTAAAAAATATTTTTTTACTTACTATAAATTATGTTTGATTTTTTAAGAATAAAAATGCAGTTGACTCATCGGCTACTGGTCATTCATCAGATGAAGAAGAAAGTAACTCTGGAGAATCAGACGGTAGTCATACAGTAAACGATAATACTAGGTCGGATGTAAATCGACAGAATAATGATATTGGTATACAGCCTCAAATATCTCAGGCCCAGCATTCAAAATTGGAACCTGTGGATTTTTTACCGAATAGCGGTAATAATCATGATTTACATAATACATCAATATCAATTGAGCAATCCAGGCATTCTTTTCCTACTTCTATTTCTTCAGGAGTTTCGATCATTAGTAGCTTACAAGGTTTGTATATTTTATGGA
Organism: Sipha flava; assembly: GCF_003268045.1. Lineage (NCBI taxonomy): Eukaryota > Metazoa > Arthropoda > Insecta > Hemiptera > Aphididae > Sipha > Sipha flava. Next base: position 6,127,606 of record NW_020271713.1, read on the forward strand.
CATTTTGTGACTTTTTACTATCACAAACTAGAATAGTATTGATTTTTATCTATTTCTATAGGAATACCAGGTCTCCTACCAGGTCCATCAGGCATACATAATAATAGTCAAGAAAACAGCTATGGTGAGTGAATATTTTTATTTTGCTTACTAACAAAAATTATCATATGCTTTAAAAATATAAATAAGTATAAAATAAGTTATTTTCAATAAATGTATTATGATGGTTAGAACAAAATTGATGTTTAAAGTACAGTTTTTTAAAATAACTGATCCATGTCGATTGAATTCCTTTGAAATTATATATGCATATATTTTATGACAAAACTAAGAAATAAATGCTTAATATTTATGACTAATTGGTAACATATTGTAAATTGGTGAAATTATTGAATTTGATAGATTTTACAATTTTGATAGTAATATTTAATCCCCATTGCCATATTAGGTTAATACATTAATTATAACTTATACAATTTAGATTATTGTTTTAATAATTTATTTTAGTTGCAAAATTTGTTTTATTTAAAAATTACAACCATTAAGATATTTATTCAATTTTCATAAAATTGTTTTATATTTTATTTAAAAATGGCTTATTGGTAAATTTATTGGAACATTTTATTTGCTTAATTAGAGATTTTTGAGTTGTCGTTATGTACTGATATTTATAAATTCAACATATTATTACACTGATAGTTATATATAAATTAAATTATTACCATATTTATTTTTATTGGTTGAAAATATATGTTTGTCATTTGACACAAATAAAATATATTTAGCTTACAGTTTTTAAATCAATTTTTATTATTGGTTATTCGGTATATTTTTTCTTTCTAATTAATTTATTAATTTTTTGACTTATATGTTTTCAAAATAATATTAAATTGCAATTTAGAGTTGGCAACATTTGTGAAAGTTTAAAAAAAGTACTATTTTCTTATAAAGTACAATTTTTTGGAAAATCATTTGTTATATATCAGTATAGTTTTTTAATGGCCATTTTTAGGATGAAGATTTTTGTACTTGGTATCACTTAATTTTTTATCATTATTCTAGGTATGTAATTTTTTTAAACATTGATTCTTCTTAAAATAAATTTAAAGTTGGTCTCAACTTGTGTAAAATATTTTCTGTAGAAAATGAATTCAAACCCATATTAGTAGATAATATTTTTAATTTTATCTTGATAATCAAAAATTTATCTATTATAAATTAATTTAAAAAAAAAAATTATTTTTAATATTCTGTCCTTCTTTTTCAACTACTTATTAATTTGTTTTTCAAAGTATTACATTTTGAGTTATTAATTTTATTTTATTTATTCAATATTCAGAAATTTCAGATGTGTGTACTAAATTTAAAATACAATAAAGAAATATTGAAATTATTTTTTAAAAAAAAAATGTTAAAAGATTAAATTAATTTAAAAACCATTAGACATTTAAAAAAAAGTTTATAATGGGACACTATAAGTATAGAAATAATTGGCTCATTATAATTGCCTTTTTGTTTTTTTAATATTTTGGCTTCTCAGGATGATCATATTTAAACAAGACTTGTGAAGCCAAGTATTGTATATAATTTTTTTATTTACTTATTTTAAATACGTGAACTCTATATTTTATTATACGTAGCTAATTACACTATTAGTGTTTACATCTTTATCAATATTTATATTAGTTGCATATTTCAGTCAGTTTAAGTTAATATATTTTCGAGTTGAACAATAACTTTTAATATTTTGTATCTAAAAGAAATAAAAAATTTTAACATTATTTTTAAATTGTTAATTTATTGAACCATAAATAGTTTTACAAATATATTAAATGATTTATAACTTACTACTGATAGTATGAGTGTTATCTACTTATTAGGGTTCAACTAAAATAGACTGGCGTCTAATAATTATTACATAATTACATAATTTAATGATCGGCAGGAATAATGTGCTGTATAGTAATTCGTACATTTTACTGTAACAAATAAAAACTAAAAATATACCAATTAAAATTTTTCATAAATATTATTTGAAATGCACGTTCTTAATGGTTTGACAAAATTACATCATGTTTATATTTATGAAAATTTCAATTAATTTTTGTAAAATATTTTCACATTATTCCTCATAAAAAAAAAAATAATAAAAAAAAAACTTGGATAACACGCTATTCCCCTCGATACTTCAATTGGTTAATAAATCTCTTTTTTTAACATTTTTTATTTGTTAAAATTAAAACAAAATATGGTAACATTTTAATGAGAATCCATTGGCAATTGACAGGATTTTTTAATTATTTACTTTCTAAAATATTTTCACACAATTGATTTTATTTATAATTTATAAAAAGATTCTTTTTTTATCACTAATTCCTTGTATCGTGTTTTTGTAAATTCTTGATTTTAGTACTGTCTGTAAGTATATTTGTAGTCGATTAGAATTTATTTTTGAAATTTGCAGAATATTCAGTTTAATATGTCCCCAACTCTTTCAACTGATCAAATGTTTATTTTGGTAATTGATATTCCGAAATTATTACAATTCTATGACAATTGATAAATGTACAATGCAGTTTTTAAATAAAACAATTTAATTTATTGGAATATTACATGCTTGTTAAACAATGTGACCATTTATCAATCTTATAATTTAGTTCATCGTACTTAAGTATTTCTTTAAACCTTGTTTTACATGATATAATTTACTAATAAAATGTAACATGATGGAAATTGGAAAGGTGTTTAATACAATTTTCATTATTTTTTCAAAATAGTATATAATATATATTATGTTAAATAATTTCACATTATTAGTACAAAAAATGCAGATGAAATAGTTTAAAATGAACAACAATAATTCGTTTGTCAGTAAAATATTTCAGATTTCAAATTAATTTATATATTAAATATTATGAAATTTTACATATAAAATAAGTAGATCCACAAAAAACCATTTTGACATCCCTTTATAATTTATCGAGTAATTTATTATTTTAAATAATTCGTAGAAAGTTATAATATTTAAAATTATAGTTAAAAGAAAAGGTAATAATAAACTATACGCTTCAAAAGGATTGTTTGTTTCCAACTGGAAATCACAAAGTCGTATTGATTTTCGTTTTAATTATAGAAATAATATTCTTCAATGTCTTAATATTTAGTTTAATAAAATATATCTTATTAAATTGTGTGAATTATTTAGTGTAGCGTTATTTAATTTGAATAAACTAAATAAATATCAACATTATTAAAAATAAATCTGGAAGTAAGTATTTTTCCTCGTTTAAATATACCGAATACTTCGTAAAATCTGATCAATGAAAAATTCCGATTTCTACATGAGATCTTCCACATTTTCGAGTTGCACATTTTAAGATTCGTCCGGATAACATGTGCATGGCACATGGTGAGACCGTGCAATAAATATTTTTGTAGGCTCTGTATAATATAGTTCATAAAAGTGACCTTAGTGTTCGGACTGTCTAATTATATGTAGGCACCGTAGAGACTCACAGTAATAATTCTTCATTACGTACGTTGTAGGCCGACCAGTTGCAGCTGGTCAAATGTTTATTATAGTTTCATTTAATAAAAATGTGTAATTCTATACATAGATTATGTGCACGTGCAAAATATATTATTCTTTAGTTCTACTTAAATATAGTCCTGAAATTAGGTAATAAACAGTATTAGTTATTTGGTATAATTTTTTGCATATGTATGCACATACACATACGCGCACAATTCACTTGTTTTTATCTACTTACTTTAAATTACTCAATATATTTAAATCATACGTTGCCGAGACGTTTTCTTTGAAATGTTGGTTTTTATATTTCTATCATTACAATTTTAAGTTATCAGTTTAAAGTTACTTCTATAATCCGTGATAAATAATTCTATGAAAATGTAATACAATATTTAATATAAAATTTTTCATTTAAAGTTAATATTTTTTTTTAAATGTAGTTAAATAATTTAATTTTGGTAATCATCTAATATTTGTATATGAAAATATTCAATAAAATATTTTTATCTGAATGTAAAAATAAGTAATACAAATTGATTTTTTTAACAATTTTTTTGTGATTTGGAAGTGTTTTTTATTATTTTAATTTATCACATGCATTGCAAGTCTTCTAATGTATACAATATGTACATATTTTCTTATACTATTTTGAACATTTATTTAAAGTTATTATTAAGCTTTTATGGTACATAAAAAAAAACAAATAAAATACGGCCAAGCAGCCTAAATTTAAAGTAAAGTATTTTAAATTCACTTCTCCCCCAATCAAATATATACACCAAACTATAAAGAATTTAGTTTTTAAAACCTCTTTATTTCAGATGAAAATTAGCTAAGCTTAATTTCAAAACGTTAAGATAATTTTTTTAATTAAATGTATTTTGATAGGTACTTATAAATCTGCTTTCGCTTTTGTGTGTAATTTTATATCATACATTTTATTTCTGTGCTCAAACTATATTTGTCAAGTAGTCAATCAAAAAATATACACGTGAATCACGCTAATTTTCCACTAGTACTAATTATTTAATATTTTTGCACTGACGCATTTATCAACAAATTTGATTTTTTAGGATAAGTATTTAAACTATTTAAAGTTGAAAATTCAAAATGTATACATTTTTAGTATATGTACCTAATTTAGAATGCTGTTTCAAATTATTGAAGTGTATTTTTGGTGATATATTTTTTTAAATGTTAATTATATTTTACATAGTATTGTCTTATACTAAATTGATTCTTTAAAACGTAAAAAATTCTATATGCATTTTAATATGTATTCAATTAGATTAAAGATCCATTGTTTAAAACACTCGATAGTCGTTTTGGTTTTGAGATGGCTAAAAGATTTCGTTGTTTGAATTTAAGACTAAGTCTACTGTTAATTTATACTTATTAACTGTACCGTTTTGGTGTTACTAAATAAGTATCGTTTAAGAAACCATGTTTTACCCATTTTGTAAAAAATAATAATATTCATATGTATAAGTTTGTAAAAAAACTTTAAATTAGAATATGAATGCGTTTATTACCATACTTATTTTAAGATTATGTACTATATTTTTGTGTATATCTTTGTATATATGTATGTTTATGTATATAGTATGTATGTAAATACAAATTAATAATAATATTATTGTGGATCTAACAATATTATAATTAAACGATTTAGGTTTCTCTCATTGTAGACATTTTAATTTATTTCATGTGAATATATGCATCGGTTAATTATACGTGTGTTCCAATCAATGATAAGAAATTAAATATTTTACATAGACTAAAAATATAAATAAAAAAACGTACATTTTTCATTTTCAATTTTAATATTTTATTATATTTTTAGTAGTGTATTAAATACATTTATTTTGCGTTAGATTCTAATGTGTTTTATTTTAACTTATGTTTAATATCCCAACGTAAAATTCACTACGAAATTAACTAATTAAAAATTTCTTTATTATCAAAATAAATTTTAAATTATTATTATAACCATAAATAGCTATAATAAATATGAAAATTAAGTATTTATAGTTAATGTTATTTATTACAACTAAGGAAAGTAAACGTTTTATGATCATGGAAACTGAGAACGAAAATGCCGAATTATCAGTAAAACAATGTATAAAATAAACGTAAAATTCTATTGGTAACCATAAAAAACTGGCTCTAATACTCTTTTGATAATTTCAGTTATTTAATTATTTTCTTCAATTATTATATTCTTATATTATGTCTTTTAGTATTTTTTTTTCTATACATGTTATCGTTTTAAGTATCACCTTTTTTTCAACTATTCAGTATTGGTCACCGTTGACCATGTCCACACATACATCAGTTTCCCTCTTCCCTCTAACCAGCTAGTCTCATGTCATCCTCAATTTTATCCTATCTCCTATCTTGCTCAGTTTTCTTCTTTTTTTCTTATTACATTTATTTTCTTAATACATTTTAACTACTTCTCTGTATTTCTCAATTCTTAATGTCATATATCCAATATTATGTAAGTTTGGAATATTAATAATACAAATAATAATAATAGTAAAAATTCATATAAATTACTTATCTCTTATAATCAGGCCTGTATTTAGAGTACGGGTAGGCACATGTCTAGGGGCGGCAAAATATTTTAGAAAAATTAATTTTAAAAATTATGTATTTAATGAAAAAAAAAATAAAAGAAAAAAAAGATAATAGCATGTTTTATTATGTTATAATTTTTAAATTAAAAAAAAAATTGTATTTTTATTATATTATAATTTGTTAATTAATAAAAATATTAAACGATTTTCATTTATAAGTTATATTTTAACATTCAAGGATCTCGATTAAGGACGAAATAATAAGTGTTATACTATTATTATTTATTTTAATTTTTTTTTTGGGGGGGGGGGTATAAATTATATTCCCGGGGGCGCCAAATTTTTAAATATGGGCCTGCTTATAATTAATAACTAGGTAAGGAGTACGTTTCATTATGTGATATATTCTTGTCGGATTTTTGTTATTTTTAGAGTAAAACCTTTAAAACGCACCTAACGCAACATATCATCCCCCTAACGATAACATGTGTACCGAACAATCCAATCGTTCCGATATAAAATATCTCTTACTAGCAATGCTTACGTAATAATTTACGCTGGCTGGAGTGGGTGATACGATTCGGATCTAAAAAATATATTTAAACTAGTCAACAGTATTACTTTTTTGCTTTTTTTTTTATGCCTTTGTATTGTTTTTATCATCATAGCGAAGTGTTCAAATAACTATTCCTATAAATGTTGAAAAATTAAGTTCTTGGTCAATTCAAGTTTCTTTTTTTATTGAACATTAGATTACTCGAGAAGTCATTACGACTCACCAAACATAATAGGTATTTCGTGAAAAACAATATTTACTTTTTACGTGCAAAACTCGCGCTTCATAATCTGTATGTATCGGCAACCCTCCCGCTCCTTCTGTCATAGAAAATTGTTTCGGGGGAAACAGGAAACTAAACTGCATGTAAACGAATAACATTACAGCGTAAAAATGTTGTACACGTAATACATACATATTAGGTGACGTATTTACAGTGGAAAAGAGTTTCCGGGTTTCAAACGTATCTAGAGCCACAAACAATAGTTTATGAAAGCATCGAGTTTACGGGATGTTTACTTTCCACGTTCTTTAGAAAGGGTTAATAAAAATTCAGAAAAATAAAATAAAATGAAAATCGCCACTGGCAAAACACACATGTATACAAAGAATTAAACCGAACGCAATAATACAATAAAATGGAAATAATATTATAATATTTTCTCTGATATCACGACGAAGTGTGCTGTGACGAATGCTTGTGTGTGCGTGTGCGCGAGTATGAGTATGAGCGAGTGCGAGAAAATCGAAACCCAGGAGTGTACGTCTGAGACGGAAAAAAGGAATAAAATTAAATAAAGTTATTTAAAAAAAAAAAAAAAAAAAATGCTCTTTGACTCGTATATGACACTAGACTGGTGGGGTTCCAGGGGATGGCGGTGGACCTACGATGGGATGTTACTTGAACGCCACCGAACCGAAACCAGTGTGCACAGAATGCGGCCGGGTGTATAGCAGCGTGAGCAACTTGAAGCAGCACATAGCCAACGTCCACTCAGCCACTCCACACTGGGAACCCTGCCCGGTGTGCGGTAAACACTTTAAGACCAGACAGTATCTGTTCAATCACCTGTTGCAAACCCACGGCATCCGGCAACGGGGCAGCCGGATGCACATGCAGTTGCCGTCGTCGTCGTCGTCGGGTGGCGGCAGCGCGTGCAGTGGAGGGAACGGGGGCGGTCATCATCATCACCACCATTCGGTCGCGTCGCTGGCCAACAGCCCTTCGTCCGCCACGATTTCTTCGTGTTTCTCCAACGCGGCGAAGCCGCTGTTGTCCCACCACACCGACATCAAACCCCTGACTCACGTTTCCTCTGTTTCCTCCACTGTGTCTGCGGCCGCCGCCGCAGTCACCGATCTTAACGAACAGCGGCAACAGCAGCAGCAGCAACAGCAACAGCAGCAGCAGCAGCAGCATCCCAACAGTTTCGGTCCTCCCTTACCGTCGTCGTCGTCGTCCGCGGCGACGCCGGCCGCCGCGGTGGCCGCGTCCATGAGGGAAAACCGACTCAACCCCGATTTATCGTCCCAGTTCTACATGTTGTCCAAATCGGCCATTTCTAGATAATAATAATGTTGACCGTATTTTTTTAAACATTTTTTTTTTTTTTTTCGTTCTTGTGTTTTTTTAACTTTCCTTTCAGTTTTGTCGTAATCGATACGGTGATCACGACCACTGCTCGTCTTGTATTTATCGGCTCGACCTATACACACGTTTTTTCTTCGTTAAAGTTTAATACTTTCGATATTATTTTTTTCGTATTAAATTTATCGCCAACTTTTGCTGCTTATCGTTTTTACTACCTGTAAAAGTTTTTCCATGCTCGACATGTTTCCCAACTCGTCAAGCTGCAAGTATACTTGTCGTGCATTGAGTTTAGCCAAAACGATTAATCTTGATGTTATCTCGTGCGGTTTTCTTTCTCGAACGACTTGCGTCGAATTATTATTGGGCTGCTAATAAAAAATTCTTCGTTCGTAATTATGACGGCGATCATCAACTCCAATACAATTGATAGTATAATCGTGTCCAAACCCCGCGACGATTTTATACGGTCCGGAGAACGATTATTGTTATTATTAGTATGTAACAAACGTTATATGGAGTTGAATAGGGTACCCATTGTCCAAAGTGTCGTCTACCGTTGGTACGAAACTATGCTTATTTTAATAGGTATACAACGGTCGACAGTTTTATTTTATCAGGTCATTGGAACACTATTCCATTAAATTCTAATATATATATATATATATTTTCAATTTAACTACCCCGCTTATTCCTTCAGTGGATATAATTAATTAATAAGTTTTATAACTCCCAAAATTTTATTATTTTTTCGAACAATACCAATTCTAGACATTAATTTCCTCAGAGTAACGTACGTTTGATCAGGGAGCGCCTACTTGAAAAGTTAAGCTTAACAACCATTAAAAAAATAATAACAATTAAATTGGCCAATATAAATAACATTTAGAAATTATAAGGAATAAGTTCAATATTGTTATTTGGTATTTCATTTGGTGACAATTGTATAAGATAGAAGATTAAGTGTTTATAGTCAGAAAAAATGAGCCCTCAATTTAAAAATAATAAATATATGTTGCGTTTAATTATTTTGTAACTATTTTTACCAGTAGTGATAAGAAATCAATATTTCGTTATATTTTAAAATTATTAACAATTTATATTTTTATTTTTACAATTCATTTATAATAATAAGTTTTATTTGAATTTTATAATTATATAAATATGACTGCGTAAATAATGTATATTTTATATTATATTATCACTAACTTGGTCCTTTTATTCTAGTCTTTAGTCCTCTGCATATGATTATTATATATTTTTAGTCATATTAATATATGTATTTAATATTCAGTGCATACCTACGTATATTTATATTTTATTTTGCTTCTTACTCGATTGTAATCAATATATATTGATAATATATTATTCTTCATTATTGAATATTTTTCGATAAATAATATTTTCTTACATATCTTGTATTTATTTTAGTTAAAAATATATTATTTGTATTGTATATTATATTTTATTTGTTTTATTATTTTAATTTTTACTAAAAAAATGATTATATTTTTGTTACTTGACTTTTAGAGTTTTAATAGTTCAACCATGAACATATACATATATTCCGTAAATAGTTGATAATTTTGTCCCAATTAATACCTTTACTAAAACTGTTTATTTCAATAAATCGATGGCATTAATAATATATCATTTTTGTTTATATAAAATGCCTAATAATGTAATTGTATCTAAATCATAAATTTTTTTTCAAAATTAATATTCGAAGCATCATCAAATATAATTTTAACAATTTTTGTAGGTAAAAACAAACTAAAACAAAGTTTGTGCTAGTTATTTTATTATTATTACTATATTTTTTAATATTAATATACTAATCATATAATTTATTTATCTTTTATTTGCTGTATTTAATAATTTTTTTTGGACATTAAAACTGTTATTTAGTTATGTATTGTTTATAATCTATCAGTGATTTCTGTTAAATACTTGGGGTAACTTAATTTATCCATTATATTTATTTATTTATTTATTTTTTTTTTTGTTTTATATAAAATATTTTAATCACGATTTTATTTAATAATAGTTATAATAATTTATTGTATCACTATTCAGTTAGAATATATGAAGTAAAATATATATAATATTTAATTAAGTTATATGCATTATCTTATGACGAAGTCACTAGTAATCAATTCAATGATATTTGGGCATTTGAAAACTCGAAAATGTAATAAAATATGAGCGAGAAGTCGAGAACCGTAGTAATTTATTTATTTTTAGTTTCTAAATTACTTATTTATTATTACTACGGGATATTCTTTAAACTTTTTTTAGTGTTGTGTACTTAAATTTGGACAAGGCTCAAAATAGCTTTTGGAAATGAAATTGCCTCATTTAACGAAATCTCAAACTGTGTGTTAATCAAATCGACTATATTTATCTATGATTCCATTGGTTTTTAATTTGGTTTTACTATAATGATATGTTTTGATATATGACTACAAAAAGATAAAGTATCGATTATTTAAAAGGTTGATTTTTGAGTGTTATATGTTTTTAATCTGAAATACTAAATTTATTTTATAATAGCCATTTCTTAAACATCTATGAATCTAGATTGTTTTGGAATTGAACCTAGTGATGGATCTCAAATATGTGACCTATTTATGATTGTTACTAATAACACTCAAAATTCTGGTATTGTTCCTTTTTCGACAGTTTGAAAATTAATTTTCTTAATTTAAATGTAACTATTATTCTATTAGATAATGTTCAAATTAATTACCGTTAGTAAGTATGTCTTAAGTTTTTATAGTTTTCCTTACATATATAATGCTGATTGATTATTCGCAAAAGAAATTATATTTTCCTTTCATCAACTTCATCAATATTTTCGGATTTTGTGGTGAATAATGATTGATCTATATCTTGTAATTATATCTTTATTAATTAATTAATTAATTATTTTATTTAATATAAAATTTTTTAGTACACTATCTATAAAAATCAATTTTTTTAAATTATTATTTACTCATTACTTGACTTCATCATTCAGTTATACTCATTAATGTTTAATTAGAAGTTTTTCAATAAATAAAAAAAGAAAATGAACTTGATGATATTTTTCTTCAAAATAATAGCTCTAAATCGTGTTATTGACAATAATTTTCTTTTTCTTTATATTATTATATTTTCAAAGAAAAATGATTATTTTATTTGTTTTGTTAAAAATTTCAATTCATTTTAATTCGTATTTCCCTACCAATCAACTAATTTTTTGTTTTTTCAAAACATGGTATGTTATATTTACAATTTTATTCTTAGATCATTCGTCTTTAATTTATATTGAATTATTTTGCTATTTTTTATGAAGTAGATACTCAATGCAGTAAATATAAATTGTAAATGTTTTTATTTAATCTTTATAGTTATGGATTTGAGATCATTTTAGTTTTTTTGCAATAGAAGACTGATCGATTCTAATGTATTGTTATTATCTAATTTTATCAAAAACTTAGTATGATAAAAAAAATCGAAGTAAGCTTTTTTTTGTTTGCATTTATTATATTTTATGATAGTAAGAGCAATACAATTATCTAAATTCTATTACTTATTATTTTCATTGCACATAATATATCAGGGTTTTTGTTTAATACTTTTATATGCCCCAGGATCAATTTTGTCAATGAATTTTACTGTCGATATCACTGTAAGTCGATGAATGCCAATAAGCCTATTTTATAAGCATAATATAAAAAAATTATTATTACCATTTGGAAAAGTCACAACATAATGTAACTATTACTGTAATTGTTTATTTTTGTTATTATACCATTTTAATTTGTATTCAATGAAAGGATATTATAATAATAGTCATAAAAGATTATACATATATTATTCATACGATTATTTTTATCTAAGTGTATTGTTTTGTATGGTTAGTTTTTTCGAAATTGTTGTGTATAATATGTGTAATATAATTATTATTATGTATACATTTAATGCAATGTAAAATATAATACATCAATTATTTGTTAAATGTACGATACCGTGTAGAATCCTATGGGTTTCTTTTTTTATACATTAATAAAGGTGACTTTAAAAAAAATATCTATTTTTTTTTTTAACAATTACAAATTTGGCAACATAGAATTGTCTAATTCCTCTTTTTTGAGATTGATCGAGAAAAGTGTCTAATATTTAGTAGTTAATTCGTAAAACTCTTGTTGTGCATTCTATTTATGCTCGTGTAATATGTTTTTTTACATATATCTTTATCATTATAATTATTGTTATTATTATTATTATTAAATTCTGAATTAAACCTTTCAGCTAGGAGATCAATAGAAATGACCAGAGTTAGAGCAACAGACCCCCGGCCATGTCCCAAATGCGGCAAGATTTACCGCTCGGCTCACACGCTTCGCACACATCTGGAGGACAAACACACCGTATGTTCTGGATATAGATGTGTACTCTGTGGCACCGTTGCCAAATCGAGGAATTCGTTGCACTCGCACATGTCTCGTCAACACCGGGGTATAAGTACCAAAGATCTACCTGTGCAACCGATGCCTTCGAATTTCGATCCAGAGTTAGCATCTAATCTACTCTTAAAAGCCGGAGTCAAGGTATTTAAACACACTTCTAAATAATGTATTACTATGTTTCAATGATTAATAAGACAATTTTGGTATTTTTTTACCTGATTATATTTATGTCATTCGTCATTAAACGTTATAGAACATCAGTTTCAAACTGAAATGTTGAATATATTCATCGATCTCGTGTACTATTTTTTTAATATTAAATGACACTAAATAATATTAAAATAAGTAATTAAATATTATGATATATTTCTTCTCTAGTTTCTATTTAAAATTCCCAGTAATAATATTTATAATTAAAGTATTAATATAAAATGCACGATTTCGGTTCGTTATTTCACTTACGTCATAATATAAAATCCTTGCGTTCGTACCACCTGTAATTGCGCCTTGGCTGTTTTTTGTTTTCCAATATAGTGTAGTTAATGACATAGATTACTCTTGTACTAATAATTGTTTGACATGGTGACGTTCACGCTAATAAATGCATTTTATACTTCTATAATCTAAAAATATGCCATGTTACTCAAATTACATAAATAGTTTTTCGTTTTATTTTGAATTTATTTTTATACTTTTCATACTAAAGAATGAAGATTATAAAATTGTGCATAGTAATGTAAAATACTTCGACTCCATTTGTGGTTTTCGGTAGATTTGATGGCGTTGTTTGTGCCAACATTTCCAGTGGAAATAAATTATCTTGTATTTCGTACACTGTTATGTGTAATAAAGTTAGATGTTTTCACTGAGGCGTACAGTTTTTTTTTTTTTTTGAATTTAGTCAATTAATTTAATTTGTATTATTTTTTTTTGAGTTGAGTATTCAAGTTCACCTATGTGTCAACAATTGGATACCAAAATTATTCTATTTATTTGAACTGTATCGATTCACATATCATTTAGATTTAATTAAATAGTTTTTATTTTAGTAATAACAAATTGATAATATAGTCATTGAAAGTACAATCAATGAGGCTCACAACTCTGGAACGTCTTATATAATAGTGTATTATATTAAATCAGACGTTTCTAATACTATAATAGTAATAATTATAATTATTAATTAATATTGCGGTTTGCTATCGATTTATCTAATTTTGACGTTTCAAATCTTTGAAAACCTGGCTTGTGCCCTAGTAATATGGATACCGCGAGGGGTTGTACTTGGACCCTCCTGGATTTTTAACGTAAAAGAATTAAAATAATTAAATGGTATTGAAAATATTTTACGAAATATTTTTGTATTTTACACAATTACCAACAAAATATCTATTTTTTAAATAATAAATATAAACGCTTGGGTTTTTTTTTCCTCAGAATTTTTCAACTATCATTTTCAATTGAAAATCAACCACCCCTTCCCCCTATATCCATGACAAAATTCCCGGCGACGCCCCTGTGTATTCACAGATATTTAGAGTATAAGTGTAAAGCCCACGTGCGTTTTGTTTGTGCGCAGATCTCGCCGGCCGAACTACGTGCCAGGGCCTCGCCGACGGACGCGGTGACCACTGGCAGTAGCGGCCAGCGTCGGAGCGACCTGCAGTCGGCTAACAGCAGCGTGTGCGACGGTGACGACCCGGAGGACTTGACCATCAACTCAAGCCAGAACCACGGTAACAACAACCAGCTCCGGTACGGGCCGGGCGACGTGCAGCAGCTGCAGAACAAGTACCCCACCGCCATGGACTTGATGGACAACTACGCGCGCACTGGAGGGGGCGCGAGCGGTGGCGCCCTGTCACCGTTCCTGCCGTCGTTCGCCAAGGATCCTGGTGACAAGATGTCGCCGTACAACAACAAAGCGTTCCTGGACTCGTATCTGAAAGCGCTGGTCGAGACCAACTCGCCGCTGTTCTACGCGTCCAAGCTGGCCGGCGACATGATCAAACACGATATCGCCGCGGACGACGCGGAATACTCGTCCGCGTCCGATGAGGAGGAGGACGACGACAGCGTCAACAACTCGCCGTTGGCTCTGCAAGCCGGCAAAAATTGATGGCGGCCCTGTTTACTGCTGCGCGCTGAAACGTATATTGTTGTAATAATATACGTGTATATATATACATCCGTGAGGTACATTGATGTAAGAAAACATTAAAAAAAAAAAAAAAAACAATTTATAATGAAAAATATAAATTATTGAACGTAGATCTTTAGTTAAAAATAATAAAATACACGCGATTTTTAATTGCTAAAGATTGACAATGATTCCCTCATTTTCTGTTTACTGTTCACGTCGAGAACAACTAGTGCCGTAGTTGTAATATTAGCACCGGTACAATGTGTAGTAGCAACAGTGATGGCGGTTCAGCACATCTACGTTGTTGTCAATTCAATTTACTGTTGCCAATGGAACTATGATCTAAAATTTATTTTTTTAAAGACATTGTGAATACTTCAATAGAAATCCTTGGACAATAAATTCTAATGCTAAGCAAATTATTATGAAACACGGTAACAATTATTGATTCAAAATTAGAGAACATTAAGGTAGATCGATTTTCTGATCCGACTTTCTTTTTTTTTACATGTTTGTTTTACGTTTTTATTTATTTTCAGCTAGTCATTACATTATTTAACAGTCAAATACAAGTTCAAACATGTTTGTTCCTATATGTTTTTATCAAACTTTAAGAAAACAAAAAAAAACTTTTTGCATTTTTTGTCATTCGTGCCATAGTATTGTATGTACGAAAACTTGTGGTTTGAACTCATATTTAGTATATCATACCATTCCTCTAAAACTACCTCATTCGTAGATTATATAACGTGTTTGTTGATACTAATTAATAAATCGATCACAACCTCATATCACGAGACTTAACGTATTTTTTTATTTGTATATTTTTTGTTTTAATTTTATCATGACTACAAATGAATTACATGTTATTTGACGGTAACTTACCAGTATTAATAGTTTTTTTTTTTTTTTTTTTAATTTTATTGATACAGAAAAGTTTTATTATTATAAATGTTGAAAACTGCTTGTATTATTATTGAAAATCCTATCTCTTTGTTTTTTTTTAATCTAATTGTGACCCTTTTGTTTCAAGTACCAACGCATTTCAATGACAACATTTATTAAGCTTATAGTCTGAAGACTTCCTCATTTCATGTGTTCAACAACAATAAAATATTTATATGAGATAATTTATTTCATTTTGAGAGTTATAATATGCTAATATGCATCATCTTTAAATAAAAATAAAAAAATTTAATTTTATAATGTCTATAATATTGTCTTAAAAACTTTTAATGTTATATTTTATATAAACGATTAAAACTAAAATCAATATAATAATAATACTTTGGTATTGCTATAAAATATATATATATATATATTTACAAACAATTATAAGCTCAATGTATATAATATCGTGTGTTATTGAATTATTATTTTTAATTATATTTTACACGTTTTTAAAAAAAATAGAGTACAAATCAAAGTGCAAATTTAGAATTTAGTTTCTTAATCGGTTTACAAACAACAACCGATTTAAATTAAAGAAAAAAAATCTTAGTAGGATTTTTTATTTCAAATAATTTTTAAGTACAGTATACATAATATAATCTTATCAAATTAGTCAATACAACTTAAAGTACAAACTTAAATGTTATTTTTACTATTAAAGTTATTTTAATTTGTTATTACTGTAAACCTAGTTTTTAAATGTTCTAAACATTGTCTCAACCCCTGATCAAAGTTATTGTATTAATTAAATAATTTTTTTTTTTTTGTCTCTCACTGTTAATTCCATGTGCAATAACTCTTAAACGCATTAATACCCTTGTTATTTTATGTTCATTTAAAAGTAACCGTTAAAAGATAATTTTACAGTTCATCATCTTGGTTATATAAGTGTTGGTGTGTTTTTCGTTAATCATTCATTTTTAACATTATTATTATCTGACACTAGTCACTGATTTCATTTAATTCAATTATTAAACAAAAATCAAAACAGCTTATTGACCAATGATTTAATAAACATTTTTACTTACAAACTTAAGTTATTAATATTATTATTTTTTTTAAGGTCGTGGTCATATTTCCTAATTAGACTGACGTAAGGAAAGACTGATGACACTGATTTTTTTTTTTTTTTATGTCTTGCATTGAAAAATCTGAAGTGCCTCGCATTATTAATTATTTTGGTAAATAGGTGGTTGGGCACGAAATAAACATATTTTTCCATGTACACATAAAAATTTAAATTTCTCATTTTTATAAATGATATTTATTTCATTTTAATTAAACTCAACAATACTATAAATAAAAGACTACACTTAATTAAAACATAATTATTATTTTCAAATTATTAGGTCGTCTAGACTTAAAAATATTAAATTAAAACTGTGTTGAAATTTTTTCGACTTAAAGTTCATAAATTTTGTTTATGTGTAACCGTTTAGATCTTTGTTTTTTAAACACATTAAATCAAAAGCTAGAACACTGATTGATTAATATTTAAATTATTTAATTTTTGTAAACACGTTTTTGTATGGACTTTGAATAAATCTACAAGATTTTATTGAAATATAGTTAATATTATATTATTCAGACAATTACGATATGATATAATGTAGACTGGTGCTTCAATAATATATTATATTATTATTATTATTATTATTATTAATATTATACTCAGCTCACAATGTAATATTAAATCAACATTTTTGTTCTAAAACTCAGTGAATTGAGTATTTTATTTTATTATATGTATATACAATGTTTTTTATTAATCAAAAGTTTAGGCCTGGTAACTATTATAGTACAAACATTTAACAAATAAGTTAGACAGTACCATATTTAATTTTAGTAATTAAGATTTGTTATATAAAGAATATCATTGATTTTTTTTTTTTTTTTTGTAAACCTGAATAGTAAAGTAATCATTTTTGTGTTTAACAAGTGCCATATATTTTAAAATATTGTAATTAATTAATTCGCTGGATTTTGAGTTATATATTTAAAAAAAATCAAACATATGTACCTGTACCAATAGTATCTTTAAAATATTCCGTTTATCAAAAATATGAACCAAGTCTGCCTGAATCATTTATTTATTAAATTGAAATAACTATCATACATTTTTTCTTATAAAAAACAGTAAGCACTAATTAATTAATTTCAAAAATTATAAAACAATATGTAATGCATACAGTTAGAATATAATATATTTAATTTTATCAAAATCATTGTCAATTATCATCACGGTAAGGATAAATTTACGTCCAACTAAATTTTCTCCTAGAGATTAATAATAGACTATTATATATAGATAATTAATAGACTGTGTCTGTTAAGTGATTTTCAAATAAAATATTTACAATAAAAAGCTTTTGGTTCATATTTTTGTGTACGTTAATATTTTAAAGATCCCTATTGTAACACTATTATAATCACATAATGTAATGTACTGTTCTAAAAAAATTATCTTTGTATTATTTCCTTTTTACATTTTTCAATTTAATGCATTTTATTTAAAAATAATTGCTGCATCGAGTATTTTGCTCTTTATTAATTTTGTATTCTGTCATTATTTAAAACAGATCTGCTATGCTTAATTTGTTGATATTTTTATTTATATTATTTTTTTTTTCATTTGCAATTTTTTTCACAATTTATGTATAATTTTATGATTTATATCATTTTTATTTATTTTTTAAAGGCTCTGTACTTATAAAATAGAAATAACACAGTTAGGGAGAACAATGTACAAAACATAATAATTTCATATAATACGCGAAAACTAGTAATTGTAAAATTAAATTGACAATTTTATTAATTCTTAATTCAGAAATCACAACGTTCATTTACATATTAATTGATGCAGTCAATGTTCCTAACTATTTTATATATCTTAATATTTGGTTTTTTATGTGTATATACGACGCCCACTAAGTTTGTTATGACTTCAAAAATTAATTGGTATTGTGTTTTTTCATTTAGATTCCATAACATTAGTTCTCATCAACTTTAATTGTTAGATTGTTAAGTTTTCAAATAGCAATCATCAGAATCATTCAGTTTTTTCTATATTATTTGTTGATTTTTTTTAAAAACCTTTGCTTATCTCATACAAATGTATTTTATGTGTAAAATTTGTAGTTCATCATTCAGTTTCAATCTATCCAATGTAAATTTCTTTGTTGAAATTTAATGGATGTGATGATCATTTTCAGTACAAAGATTGTACTCAAAAAGTATAATGTGAATATGTGAATGGATTCAAAGCTATCTGCTATTTTATATTTTGTCTAAAATTATGTGTAATATTCAAGTTTTTTGCACGGGATCTAAAAATATAAAAAATTTGAAAAATTTTGCGTGCCACTTATTGTATAGATTTTGAAGAAAACCCACAAAAAAGTTATGGTTTTTTTTTTTATTATTATTATTATTATTATCAAATAATATGAACTCATATTTTAGTGTATAATTATGTAGAATGTATACGTGTTTGTAGTTTTGATTTATTATTTTGGCGCGTAATCACAGTGTATTAATTCGTTTTGTGTAAGTTATCTATTTCCACTTCTTGCAAAATATTGTTTTAATTAAGCTCTAACACAAGTCTTAAGTTTTATTTTACTTATAACTAAATTTTTATTTTTATTTTAACACTATCATATGGTCAACGCTATATTAATGAGCAGCAGTTTTGTTTTAAATTTAAAAAAAAATGGATTATTATATTGTGTTTTATGTTAAAAAAAAAACAAAATGTTTTTCTAAGTGCCTTTTAATATGTACCTGTGTGTGTGTGTACACTAAGTAGGTACTTTGTATAAAAAAAATTCAGTGCAGGTAGTCGTACGCACCTTTTAAACTGTTTTTTTTTTCTTATTTTTATATTTTATTATTATGATTATTATTATTATTATTTATGTTTTAGTTCAGAACATTTTTGATATTATAATGCACAATATTATTCGCCTTTGTTCAAAATTATTAATAATAAACATACAATAGATTTTAGTGAAAATCGAATTTAAATATTGTTTGGAGAATGAAATAAAAATCATCATACGCCATAATATTATGTTGTAATAATTAATATTATATTATTATCAAATGTCCTAGAGAACATTTTGTTGAAAAATTAATGTTGTATTATAATAAATATCTTTAAAAAAAAAAAAGAATCAAAACAAATGTTGTGTGTAGATATAATAGTTAAAGGTAGTGATGTGCAATTGATTTCAACAGAAAATAAAAAAATTTAATTTATTTTTATGTTTATTATTTGTGACGTGTTATGCTTGTCCTTATATAAGTACAATGCAATTTTAGACGGACCATAAGACCTCTATTTGATGGATGAGGTATTTGGTCCTTACAGAATCTAATGCAAAATATAGTTTTGATAGCCTATCCTTTGATAGATCTTAAGATAGTTTTGACTATGTAACCAGAGCGTTTTAAAATATCTCCAAAATCCTCGGTTTCTTAAAAAATTGCTACATCCCCAAGTATACTTCAACACAATTCCCTGTGGTAAAATCTGGTTTTTGACCTTATTAATGATCTGTCACTTGGTTATTAATTTAATTATTATATATCAATAAGTTTATTATTAAGTTTTACCATTTAAATACACAAATTTTAGAATGCAAATACAAATACTTATGAAACTCTAATTATGCCTATTAAAATGTCTGTATTTACTCCAAATTGGTTGCAATTTGATTTAGAATACTCATCTCGTAACCGATCGAGAACTATGATAGGTACCCTTTAAGTTTTGTGTTCCAACACTACTACTACTGTGGTATACAATTATAGTTAAAGTTTATTTGCACATACTCGTATATTAAATATATCCTCGTATGGCGTAGTAATACATTTTGTGTATATGTCACCATGTTAGTGTAGGATTGTGGAGATTAAACCTTAATGACCTAAACGTAATACTTTCGTACACACGGAAAAAATGTATTTTCAAATAAAACTTGATTAATCTAAATACAAAGTTTTGATGGGTAAACGTTAAATTATGATTTTAAAGAATGTTGGAATCGCATAAATAAAAGTTTAATAATGATTTCTTTTAACTCTCTTAAATCGTTGTAACTGTTTGGTACTATTTTTTTCAAAGAAAAAAAATATAGTGCTACGAAAAACGTAGGTACCCTCTACTGAATAGAGTTTAATCCTTCCGTCTATTAGATTTTTTCATATTAACATATCGATACTATAATAATTAAGAGGAAATAAATTTCAATGTAAACTGAAGACCAGGTATTCGAAAACAACGCTAACTAGTATCATGTGCTTGACTTAATATATTTATCCACAAGTTCAGTGTTGATACTACAGATGGCGCCATAATATGATATTTTACAAAACTCTTGGTATCGAACATTTTGCAAAACAAAACGATACTCGTATTTTGACGAGTAATATTTAGTAGATATCTGTTGGTTGAAAATCAGCGGGATAGGAAATTCAAAAACAGGAATTTATCGAAATAAGATTGCATAATAATAACATTGCATAGGTACCTACCTATTTAAAATATATTCCATGTCCCTTATCCGGTTTATGAACTACTAGAATAATTATTTCATGAATCTTACCTATGCAGAACATAATTGTTCTTACTATAAATAATAATATTGCTGCTAAAACCCGTTCAGAAAAAAAATACAGCAAAAACATTTAAACTCTTCCAATTACCATATGTTGCTTCCTTCACTTATCTAAATTCTTAAATTATTTTCAATATATTTATTAATTTCAACCTAAGTGTATTATTAATAATTGACAATTTCATGCTCTTACGGCAATATAAGTGTCTCAACAATTTAAACAACAAAAACATTATCATGTAAAAATAAAAATATGATAATAAATTTAACAGTTATAACTTTATTATGAATTTATCACCTATAATATACTCGTCATGTACTCGTATTTAACAATTTTATCAATTGCATTTCAAATAAAAAGTGCTTAACCTTTTACATATATTATGTGCAATTATTTGTATCTCTTTGTAAATGAAAGAACAATTATTGCTCGTACAGCGTAGGAAATGTTTTTAAAAACTTCATAATAACTAACCATGGTAATAAATGTTTAAAGCGTACCTGTTCGACAAATAAATCGTCCTGAAAAATATAGAAAAAATTTTTTTGACTCATCAACACCAATAATACACTACTGACCAACTTTGAATACTAACAATGAGCACCCATGACCGATTTATATTGCATTTTATCAATAGTATAATAAAATAAATAAATGTTCATAATATACATTTAAAATTACTATCAGAGTAACGGAGTAAAGAAATACGTGTTATTTTTCTCGAGTGATTGAGCGAAGAGGTTAATTTATTTTTAGTTCTACGTCGCCGCAGCGTGAACGGTTTTATTAGTGAAAAACGGGTTAAAAATGCTAATTTCACATACACCACGGTTTCTTCTGTGTAGCAGATCTAATATCTGGTGTATCAGGCCGGTGTTATTGGTTACGGGTCTCTGTCATGTTTTGCGTTAATAGTTTCTAAATTCTGATTTTAAAATAAATGTCGTGAAACTCTTGAGGTGCAGGTTTACTATCTCACCCGTACGTTTGATGGTAGCAAAAAATTAAAATACTACGTAACGAGTAGGTACATAATATTTGTATTACTTTTTATCGAGTGTTTAACGTACTCTAAAAACACCGTACAGTTCAAATAACATACGAGTACACGTGATAACGATATCAAAATGCACATTTGAAGTATATAACTCGCCGTATTTGTATTTGTTCTGAATTATTTTCAATCGTCAATCGCTCAAGTGTGGTTTTGTGATTAAAATATATCGGGACTTGGTCAAAAAGTGTCGAAGGACTACGCGCGACGATAAAGGTCACATCGTGACGACTGGTAAAAACGCGATCACTGTGTAACTGTTTGCTTTCGTCACGGTTGAACTCTTCCGTGAGCCGTTAGCTCTGCCGAACGCTTGACCATTTCAAAGCAACCCTTCGAATCGGCTTGGAGTACCCGACAGTTGCAGTGATTTTGGAACTTGTGGTTCTCGTGAACGCCCCACGAGACTGCGACGAACGCGTGGAATGCGTGCCCTGTTATTGCGTTATTGCGGTGACATCGAGACAGCGAAATCCGGTGCGCAGAGACGAGAACCGCAGGAAAAGTGATTGTACAAACATTATGGCTTCGTTTCACGTGAGAGCAGTGTTGCGTTTTCGAAATAAAAATAAAAGTTTCGCACGCAACGTCCGAGACCGCAACGATTTTGCACAGCCGTTTGGTCTCTGTACGGAACGATAGATTCGACTATTCGTTTTACGACGTTGCGAATGTGCGCTGCTATTATTTTAAACATTCGTTTAAGCTCGTTTAAGAGTTAAAAACATGCTCCCGATGTTACTCGTACGGACATTAGTCACGGACTGTAAACTATGTAAGAATTTTTTTTTTCTTTTTTTACTTTCGATGTAACACGATTAAAAAAGTTTTGAGAAAAAAAAAAAATACGGTTAGAACACAATAAAATGAATCCCTGTTGTACAGTATTGAAATATTTAACAGCCACATTGTTAATTATGGAAAATAAAAGTTTTGTTTTATTTTTTTTACTACCAAATCTTATTAATATTTTGAAAGATTTAATCGTTTTTTCAACAGTTGTATAATTTAAAACGTGCACATTTAATGTAACCAAAAATATCATTACTCAACTTAGTAGCTGATCCTGAATTATTGGTTTAGAAAGAGAATGCAATTCTTTAATAAATTTTATTTTATTCGTGTTAAGATTTCTTAACTAAAACTCAGATTTGACCTTCACTAATATCTTTGCACTACACATTTCTAATATATGGTTTTGTATTTTAATATTTTTTTTTTTTTTTTATGCTGCACATCAGTATGCAAATATACGAATGAGAGTATTTAACATAATTTAACGTTGACACTCATATCGTATGAACGATTGGTCCTATGAAATTATGCATTGCGTTGCTCGGATTAAAATACATAATTTAGTGATATCACAAAAAATATCAAATTTTTGCTATCCTATCATTGTTACCTATATGAATAATGAACTACAAACCAAGTGCTCATTTATTACAACCTACACGAGTGTGTAACATTAGTAGGAAAAATCCGAACTGACATTTAAAAAATTACATTTGCACTTTCAGAATAAAATTGCACCATCAATGTTATTCAAAAGCATACTGAATTAAGTATTGTTTACAATCCAGTTTAATAAGTGTCCAATAAGAGGTTAGCAATAACAGCAAAACAGTTTCTAATTTATTTATAAAAAGTTTTCCACAAATTAAAAACTTCATAGAAAGTGGAATGATTGGTAATTCAGTTATTAGCCATCCAAAGTGAAAACCTCAATTTGCACTGACGATAATCAATTATATACGTAGGTGGTAGGTGAATAATATATTAAAAAAAATGTGTACGTATATATTTATCTATAAAATACTGAAAACCTGGGGATATATTATATTGGAAATACGTAAACGAAGTCGTAAAAAAGATGTTATTTTTACTTTTAAACTAAACAATCTACTTTTTGGATTTATTTATTTTTTCGTTACTACTTTTAAACACGAGAAGCATATAAACCGATTTAATGAAAAACTGTTGTTTCAGTGAAACGCAGTAGAATATCCACCTCACAGATGGGGTATATTATATTCAGATTCAATAGGTTCTAATTCTTCAATGTCCGAGGTTGAAATATGCATAACATTTTGTACGCAGATACGTTCTTGTAATTGAAAATAAATATTATAATATAGTATTACTACGGATGCATTCTTATTTTCGAGACGTTTACTTATATAATATACACATACGCATTTCGTTAAACTGTATTAATACCTAACCTCATTAAGTCTAAAATGAATATGTCTGCAAATCATTAGTTTTCGTTTGGCACCGATTTTAAAGTTCTAGATCAAAACGGATGGGCTATGTGAAGTTGGCTCAACTTTTAATTTTTTGGGTTCACGATGAAAGTTCGGACTTCCAAATTCTTAAAATTGACTTTCAAATAACTTTAATTATGTCAAAGATTTAAAAAAAAATTGCATTACGCTAGTGGGCCAGCTTCATGAACGTCAACTAAGTAAATAAAAATCGATTCGACGTCAGCTACTTCAGTGCGAGTGTACAATCATAATACTTAATTAAACCTAGCCTTATTTAAGTATTTTAACACAAAAGACAGAATCAAGAAATGGTCTTCATAATTAAACGAACAATTAATTTGCTTTAACTACGTTTCATAATATGACGTGTTAATTACTCATGTTCGCCTTGTATTGATATTTTTTTTTAAAGATATTTATATGAACTATCTTATTACGTGTGTACAGTAATAAATAACAGCGGTGCGTTATGTAAGTCGGTCCTTTCGATTTCGATCACTTTATTTTTCCCATTTAATAGTTATTTTACGAGACAAAATAATATACTCATACGCAGTACTGTAGTTTTATTTTTCCTGTTCGATAAGAATATTTATGTACATAATATAAAACCGCACACTCGTTTATTATTATTACTATTATTATTAACGAAACTTTAATAAGGTTTCTTTGATACAAGTTATTAGTCTGACTACTCAATACTTACAAGTTCGGTTTCGCGCAGAAAGCTTACAATAATTCTTAGATTCGTTTGATTATTTTTTTAGCGTGTATTCG
Source organism: Sipha flava (assembly GCF_003268045.1). NCBI lineage: Eukaryota > Metazoa > Arthropoda > Insecta > Hemiptera > Aphididae > Sipha > Sipha flava. The sequence goes on from NW_020271713.1 coordinate 6,153,132, forward strand.
TTCAAACTTCTAGAATTTTTTCTTGAATTTGCAATGTGTATTCATCAGAACTATTACAGCAGTGGCATATTCGAATGTTATCTGTGAGCGTACTGCAATTATATCACAATAGTATATGCACTAAATAATGTTCGTTCTGAGATCGCATTTCACCTCCGGTAATGGCAAATGAAAAATTAAATGTTGTACACTTGCTAAAAATTATTAAACCGTCACAGCGTATAACTAATTCTATGAGTCATAATTATTATGACACCCGATATACGTTGCGGTAACAGTAATACCATTGCTGTAAATATAATTAGAAAAATAGAATATTTAGCGTTTGCTTTAAGTTAATCAAAATAATGACAGTAATTATGATGAATAAAACAAACTAAACATATTAATTTATAGGTGATATAAATAATATCATATTCTTATATGATATTAATGTTTTATTCATAAAACTATTGTAATTCATGTTAGTTTGTGTACTATGCTATTTGACACACCTCAAAGGTAGCTAAACGCAAAATCAATAAAAATAAATAGCAGTGCGAAAGTCTGGCAGTATCACAGTGTAAATAAATAGATGGCCATGGGTTAAAATAGTATCATATAGTATACACATGTTTTATAATTGAGTGCAGGTGAAAAAATAATGTGTCCTGTACATTTTCTGCATTTACAAAATGTCCTGAACTCGAGCCACAGTATACACCGATGACGTGCGCAAAACGTCTGCCATGTTGGGTTTCTGTCATGTCCATCACAGCTCACTTTAAATTTCATTGTTACAATACAATAATGATATGCAATACTCTTGTTGGTAAAACACAGTATAATTTTATCTACAGAACACCGGTGACGATGGGCTGCAGATGTCGGAGATACGTAATGAACAATAAACCACAGGTATTTCTATTAGCTTACATCCCTCTCGTCAGCACGTTCACTTTATATTGACACAGTTCGGTGTTTGTATCGATTCATAGGCCTTTGTTCGTTTGTTTATACGTGTAAAAGAACGTATTTCAATAGTAGTTATTATTTTTACGAAATCGCGTTTTCTCCATTTGTGCACTAACGCCTTCGCAAAGTTTAATCAGTAATACAGTAAAATAACATTATATCCAATTAATGATATAATGGGTTTCAAAAACTATCTACAGATTTTTTTTTACTATATTTTTTATTCTCTAACTTTATTAGAGAAAAATGACAACGTAATAGGTCATAATGATAACTTTCGGTACTGCAGTTTGATAAATTGTAAAAATTATAATTATAATTCATGAGATCACAAATAAATATTTATACGCAATATAGTCGTTGTCACCATTGCACTCAGCGTATATGTTTTGTTTCATTCGTATCGTAAAAAAAAAAAGCCGTAAGCCAATTTAAAATTCCTATATCGGAGTAAGATATATACATAGTTATATATGGCTTTATCGACAACGGTTAATGTGATTTCATCCCTACCAATGATTTTTTACAATAGCTGTTTGATGTAATGAGTAGTATGTGAAAAAATCTATCTTGTTACGTTATGTTATTTACGTGAAATCGATCAGAAATCGGATATAATGAGTGTATTATCTAACGTTTGCAGTACTTATATAAGTTATTATAAATACACTTATAAAACAGACTATGATGCCTAATTTGATGGTCAATGATGTCTCATAACTATTTTTATAGACTAGTACTGGTATCCATAGTAATTAATATTTGTTGTTATAATTAATAAATAATTGCTACGATATATAATATATATAATGATATAATATAATTATATATATAATATATCATTTGATATATTATAATAGGACTAAAATTGTAATTGTTTCCGTACATAAAAGCTGTTGGAGATGTCTTTCAAATGAAACAAGTTAATTTTAATTTGTTATTTTTCGAAGATGTAATTAAATTTACATGAAGTTTGTGGCATAAGGAATAAGCGATCATACACATTACATTGATAATAATCTGGAAATTTAAAATTATCATTAACGGTTTCATTCGAAAATATTGTACAAACGGTTGATTTTCGTTTACATGTTTTTTATTTTAAATTTTCACGTTAAACTTCAAGGTGTGCAAAAAATATATATATATTACCGGTAAAGTATTGAATGTAAGCGTTCGCTGGGATCCCTTGTATAATTTGGCAATGCATTGAATTCCAATATTATTTTATATTATGCATAGGTAATCTATACAATTTCTAGGATTTCTATAGAATACCAATGCCATGTTAGATAAAATATGAAGTTTATAATAGTATTTAATCAAAATATGCTTATTATTTATTTATCGCAACATATAATTGATACATGACATTCTTAACTGCATAAAATATGGTTTTTTTCTTTACATGAACATTTTTTGGTATAGCATTTTGATTTGCATGTGCATTTTATAAAATCTTGTTCAGTTTCCTTAAACTGTTGGGTTTCTATTGTCCGTAAATCAAATGTTCTTTCTACTGAACTTCGTCAATTGTTATTAAATATTATTGTAAATTGAGACCTTGAGTATAAAGACTTTAAAAGCTCTTCCCTTGTCTCTAAACGGTATTACCTATCAACGGTTGGTTGAAATAATATTTAAATTAACATAAATAATAAAATATTAATGACTTAAGAACCATGTATTATTTAATTTTTACATCTATAACGACAACTAAAATATTTCAAGCATCTCCACGGTCTTTGTTCACATATAGTACTGGAACTTAAACTGTAACACCCATTTCTGTAGGTTGAAGATTTTTATTTGATCATTTTTTCATTTTAACTGCTCGATTTTCAAGATTTAGTAAAGCCCTTCATCGATTTTCTATTGAATTTGTATTATATTATGACAGAGTTATTGTTATTGGAACTTCCAATTTTTCTATATTAATAGTACTATAATTTTCGAGGAATATTAAATTGTATTCTATAAAATGCCTAGGTATTTTGTAGAATGCCGGGATTCAACACTTTGCCAGTAACATATATAAAAAAAACCAATCGAACATAAAACCTAGTTTTTTCCGTTTTTTCTTCACATTCATCTTCCGTACGTTTGCCACTGTCCTGCGGTGATATTTTATTCATCATCAAACCAAGGGCGCTTCATGCAGATCTCCACTATCAGTATACGTACGAGTTTGACAAAGCTAAAGCGATAATATATTATAATTGCTTGCTTGCGGAATGTTTTTCGTTGGTTAACTGAATTACCATTACGATAAAATTGGATCGATCACCGTGATCACAGAAATTTAACATGCACCAATGTCCGGGAAGCCGAAAGGGTAAGAGGAGATAATATGGTAATTAGATGTTATTATGAGTGTGACAAATAATTGCCCGTAACATCCAGTGTCCATAGTTAAATCAATACATTTTGGTACAATACAAGTGACAGGTTAAAATTAAAAATAACCTACTTATATGTTTACACGTCACAGAAAAAATTAAAAAATGAACTCCTAGTGTCATGTTACCATTTTAATATGTTTATTTTATGAGTTGATACATAAAAAAATATACTTTTTCATTTATATTTATTGTTTTAAGAATTTTAAATTCAAATTAGCAAAATCATCAACATTTCGCATTAAAGTCTTAAAATGATAAACTAACTGAAGTAAATACTAATTACCAATAAAATCACCACTTAAATGAACTTAATTGACTTGACATATTTCTTCTTTGACTAAGAATAAAATATGGGTAGCATAAAAAAATATAAAACAGGTATGGAACAGACATTTTTTATTTTTTTGTATTTTTAAACACAATTACATATATATAACAAAAAATAAAAAAATAATATGATATCAAAAATGTATTATTTGGACGTTAAAAAAAGTTTATAAAATAAAATTCTCTCGAGTTGTTCCTATGAATTTGCTCGTGAAATAAAGTTATAACAAGATAAATCTAATATTTATTTTTTTTATCACAAGTTTTTATTTGTAAGTTTAACTGAGAAAAGTCATGTTATAAACATTACAAGAAGTTGTTACATTTGAGTTGTTTTTATATTATTATTTTATTTAAATTTTATTGCATATTCATATTTGCTGTGGTAAATATAATATGATGTTTTCTTAGTGTAATGAGTATTAGGTTGATTAGACATATTTTAGTCATTAACACTAATATGCATCCCATAATCACTTACATAACCACGTTGAATAAGGATTTTATACAGCTATTATATATATATAAAAAATAGAAACTTCTACACGGATTAATTTAATTCTGGCTTTGGCAAAATAAAGAAATACAGTTTGCATAAAAAATTTGTGTAAAATCACATGAAGTCATAATAATTATTATTTTTCACGTTTTAGAATATTTTTAGTTCAGAAAAAATTTGTTTTATTGAAATCTAAATTGTAGATAATGTTGTATTTTAGTTTTAGTTGATGATTATTTGATGAAAAACTAACCTAACCATTTTATAAGAAAGTTTGAATAACAATATATTGGTACATATATTCTTTGTGATTTTAAATATTTTATAAAATAAGTCAAACGAATAATTTGATTAAAGATAAACATTATCTTATATATTAAAAAAAATTATGAAAACTAAAATCAGTCCGTCTGGCCGTTCTATACGGCCGATTTTCTTCATTTTTTTTTAAAATGAAATGTATTAAGACACAGATATGTCATCAATCATTGAAATTTACTCAACTTCCACCAAAGCGATTCTTTCCTATTCATTTTTTATGGGACAAATTAATTCAAGCAATTCGAATTCTCATAGCTCTTCTTCTAATGAATGTATCCTGATCGTTTCACTCTTAGAACACTCAACGGTCTCAAACTCTTTCTATTGAGCTATTAACTGCTTAAATTCTTTGAGTTCGAAGAATGTTGTGCGTACACAATCAACTTTCAATTTTTTCCAAATACTGCATTCTCATTAGCTCTTACCCAGTGATATAACAATAAACAACTCACAAACAATATTAATATTATTACTTACATTAGCTAATATTGTCTGGAAGGAAGCACTATAAATTGATTTTATGTAATAATCACACCCTCTCATACACAGTCTATTCTAATGATGTGGAACATACATTTTAATAAACACTCTCTGTCATTTCGATATGTCTTTCAATTTTCGATATTATACTCATTTATTGATTTGTTAAAATGTGTTTATGTATTGATTCGATTGCACCTATACACTTTATTATATAAATAAATTTTTTATTTTACGAATTTTCGCAATGGGTAAACTGGTTATATTATTATACTAATTTTAATTTTTTCTTTAGTTTACTACTACTCGTTTGATGCAAACAAGTTAAATTAAACTAATCTAATCTGACAAAAAAATACTTTGGAAATAATTTATTATACTTAAAAATTGTTTAAATTTAAATTTTCTCGGAAACTCATGAAAACCATGTAAGTTAAACATTATAGAAAATGAATACGCATCAGTCTCATAAAAATTAATTACATAATAATAATGTATGGAAATAGTATTTTGTACTTTTTTACTTTATATTACACTTATTTTTTCTGGTAGTAACAAAGTGTCATTTAAAATAGACTACAGCCTACCCTCGCCATGTTTATTTTTTGCATATTGACTTGATCGTTCTTTCTATAAGAGTTTATTCGATCATTCGATATTTTAAAACAATAATAACAATTTACGCTCACTTGTTTTATGCAAATAATACAGAATTTAACTATGATGGCGCCCTAACTGCTTCAGTGATGTGAATCGCTCGACACAGACGTGTGTGCACAGTGTGTTGTGTACACGAAACGCCGTTTGGTCGATTCATGGGCCCATAATGATTATTATAATCATTGATTAAATGTACCAAGTATAATATATTTCTATCAGTTTCTATATATTTAATCCGGCAGGGAGTATTGTACCTATAGGTGCGTTGTTAAATTACGAATAAAGTGTTTTTTTTTTTTTTTTTTTTTTTTTTAAAATATTGTATTGAGTATATAAATGTCCTAAAAAAACCAACTCTAAAACAGTTTCTGATTTCACACCTTAAAACAGATGATTTAAGTTACAATTTAGAAACTAAAATCTATTCGCTTGATTGAAATAAATTTCAAAATATAAGTGTTTTGTGTTCAATAAAAAATTATAATGTGTTTAAAAGAATGTAGATTTGAAGTATGAAAACATTTTTAAAAATCGTTGGTAAAAGTTATTAATACAATTGCTCATCCTAAATTAATCTTAAATAATATACAAGATAAGACTACGCTATGATTCGTACTTATATAATAATACAGATCATTACAAGACTTATTTATTTGGAGAAAAAAAAAACTAATCGTAACTTCAATCGTTAAAGCACACCCTTTGATAGCGTGCAATATTTATTCATTTATTCATTTAATTATTTATTTATTTATTTATTTATTTATTTATTTATTTATTTATTTATATGCCTATGGTTTATATGAACGAGTCGATGGAATAAAATCGTACGTATGATTTGATATTTTTATGCTCACCGCTTTCCATAATAAATTCTAGTTCGGATTACGACGAAATGTTGTCTATTTGCTGAGACGTACTTCTTATACATTATATGATTGTATAATACTCGGGTTTATAGTTCTATTGCTATATGAATTCATGATGCGCTGCGGTAAGAAAGTGAGAGAGAACTTTTCATTTCTCGACAAGCGAATTTTTTTTTGTTGACTGTCCTTATGTATGTATGTGTTTTTTTTTTTGCGAAAGAAACTGCACTTTGTAATTCGGAAATAAAAAGTATCTTTTTCTAATAAACCGTTGATACAATAACACTCGATCGTATACATAAATACGTATAATATATTAAGCTTGTTCAACTTTTCCACCTTGTATTATATTATTGTGTGACGGTATGAGAAAACTTTTATAATTTTCTAATGGGTAGTTACTTTGAGAATAAATAATTCCTACATGACGCAAAAGTTTGACCTTATATTATTCATTCGCAGGTATGGGTGAGTGGGCATTGTATAATAAACACAACAATATGCCACCGCGGTGGTAAAGTAATTACTATTTTCGTTGTAGCTATGTTTTACTCGTCGTGTTTAATAGAGTCGTTGAACATTTCTCGAACGCCTATTGTGAACGTCTCTATCCATGTTAAATTCGATTTCGCGCGAGTAACCATTATACAATAGCTGCCGCTGATGAATACCTACGTATTTTGCCTATACATTCGTGTAATATGTACGTATACGTAAATATGTCATATATATCGTGTATATGCACATGCGTATATATATATATATATAAGCATATGTATCTCTATGTATGTGTGTGTATGTGTGAGTGTGTGTGTGTGTGTGTGTGTGTATGTGTGATTAGAGGATAAGCACAAATGCAATTCTGTTGCAGGTATGTACACTTGAGAGTAAATAGGCGATATAAAGTTTGAGATAAATATTCAATATACGAGTATGTGAGAGATATATAAATACAGAGAGACCCAGAATGAGCACAGGGTCAACATTTAAAATTAAAACTAGTAAATGTACAATTTTAGTAGAATTTATTTATTAGAAATGCGTTCGCTAGCTAAGGAAATATATATTTATTTTTTTTATCAGTACCGCTTATAAATATTATATGTAGAACAATATATTTATTAATATTTCTGTAGAAAATTTTTTTAATTTTTGTATAGGATACCGATCTAAAAAGTTGATGCTATTCTTTTTCATTTTTGTATCCTAATAATTTAAATGTCTACTAAAATAATTATAAGTATTATAAATATTATTTTAGAGCTTAAAATATGCTTGAGCTTACCATGCCTATATCTAGTGATGTGAGTTTGTATTATACAGTGGTGTAAAACTGTATTATACACATGGTATAAAATTATTTTATACAGAAAATGAAAAATATATAATATTATTGTAATCGTGTTAATTTAGAATTCAGGTGTTAAAAATGACTAAAATCAATTTATTGTACTATTACAATATTCAAATATTATTAATTTATAGGTACAATGAGATAATATATAACTATAAAAATATTAAGTACAGTTTTATCTTTATTTCTATTTAAAAAATATGTATTTCTATATATAAAATATATACGTATGTTACCTATATCATAATTGCAAATCGATAGCATGACTAAATACTAATTTGATGAATTTGGTGAATAATTCTTGTATTTCCTGTTTAATTTTTTAATTTTTTCTAACTTTTTAGCCATTTTTTTCAATTATTCCATTTTAAAATAATTTATATTTCATAATTAACAATGGCGTGATAACGTTTGTTAAATTCCTTATAGTTTAAGGTACTGCAAGGTTCTATACGGTATAATACGATATTATACAAAAAATAAATAAAATACCGTATTTTAACATCTATACCTATATCTGTTGAAATTTCTACAGTTGAAGTGGTCTACTATAAGATTTATGAACATAAATACTAAAATACGTATAATAATGTCAACTGTAAGTACCATGCCTGGTGTAGGTGAGTTGATGTGTGTGTATGCGTGTGGCGTGTAGGATGTATGTGTCTAATACAAGACTCGAGATTGTCTGTATGATCTCTTACTGCTAAAGGCAAAAGGGATTTTTTTTAATTTAACTTACATACAGATTGATTGTTCGTAAAGACAATGGGATAACGTTTTGCCAACCATCAGCGACTTTCGATGTTCTAAATTGATATTCTATGGTTTTTACATACAATTGTGTATAGTCCTCAAACAGGAAATTCACATCGATCCGTTTGGTCGAATAGTAAATACGAAAAAATTTAATTTGTTTGCTGTCAAATTAACCCATTTCTAGACGGTCACATTGACATAATATAAACCATAGCCAATACCTAATGAATATTATACTGTGGTAAATGATAGATTCAACAGAAAACTACAAATGTTCGGAAACTTTTTTCATAAATTATAATAGTTTGTTTTTCATTAAGCCATAGATATATTGAATAATTAATAAGGATGGTCTCTTTCTATAGACAAAAAATCGTAATATTAATGTTGGCGATTATCAATTTCTCATTGTAAAATTTTCGTCCCATGTATATATATTATTGATTAAAAGAAAATTACAATCTGCGGCGATGTTACACAAAAAGCAATTTTGATAGATAAAGGAATAACAGTGTCATGAAAATTTGAATGGGAAATCCTATATGTATTACTATTATAAGTAATACTATTATGTACTAAATATGAGGTTTAAGTGTGATTGAATATAATCAGTTTAATTTTTGTCGGAGCTCAAAGCTAGGATTGTCGTATCATCGACGTAAGTTGCAAGTATAGTGTTTTTGGTAGATGGAATATCCGAGATGTAAATGTTGTAAAGTATAGGCGATAAATAACTTCCCTGATGAACAGCTTCTTCTATTGAGTGGAAGATGGAATAACTGTTATACACATACATTTCTACAGAAAAAATACCTTTACGATTAGTACAACTTACATATAATACATTAACAGTTTCCCCGTGCTAAATTTATAAATACGTAAGATTTTGTTATCTTATTTTTATGAATTAAATTCGTTTTCTCATCTTGGCAGTATATTATTAAGATTTAATTTTAACGAAAAATATTGATATAAGTTTTTCTTTATGATATAAGTTTTAATAAAACAACACAGATGAATACTTTCTCAATAGAAAATACTGAATTCATATCAGTCAATAATCGACATGTTTAGAATGAAATAATTTGTCAATTCAGTCAAGTTAGGTTTTTTCAACATTTATTCGAATTAAAATAATATGTAGTCTTTAAAAATACGAGTATACAACTTTTAATAGAAACAATATTGTGTTAAAATTTGAACTGTTAGCAGTTAAACATCAAATATACGAATTATATTTAAAGAAATCAATAAAAATAAATTAATTGGTTTTAACATCGTATTTTCTGGCTATTGTTATAAGATTTTTTACGAAGCAAATCACGACAAAATAATTTTTCGAAACTACGAATAAATTTAATAATAAAATAACATTTCATTTATATGGTATATTTCTGGAATGAAGTATTATTATTATTATTATCATTTGATGATTTTTTTTTTTTTTTTTTTATAATATTAATCACGTTAAAAATCAGAGCACTTTAAATGTTGATTCATTTTAATATTTTATATTTATTTTTTTTATTATTAGCCCAGTCACCTGGAAATTAATTTATTTTATATTACATCTTTAAAAAACCTATTCAAATTTTGAATTAATCAATAAAACTGTAAAAGCTGTGTACTAACTTTATTCAGTTTGTTGTTAAATCCTTATATTTCAATTATAATAATAAAACACTGCCACTAATAGTCGATAGTACATTCAAAAATACGATTTTTGTAGTCTAATTTTTTATAAAGTTTTTTACTGTTTATTTATTTATATAACAATATGAACTCGTTATTGACCATACTTAACTGTATTACTCTATCGCGATTTAAATCACTAAAAATATTATATTGATGGTATATTTCATTACAAATTAATTATTTGTTTGTAAATAACATTGATTAATATTATTGTTATATATATATATATATATATGTAATTTGAAAATATGTATGAAATAATGAATGTACTTAATGTTCAAATAAAATATCACTAATAAATAATTTAATAACTGATAATTTTACCATCATTATTGAAACTATACAAATATTTCTAGTTATCATTTGGATACAAAATTCATACAATTTTTTTTTTAAATTTTTTTAAAAACAATTTTTATATTTTTTATTTTTTTTAAAAAAATACGAAATATTTACAGCATTTGTACAGTAAGCAAATTAGATAATTGAAGAACAATATTAACATTACATGAATTATTTTGAGGAAAAAGGCTATCCAGTAACAGAACCCTCAAGAATTTAATATTAAAGATTTAAAAATCGGGATTCAATTTAGATCAATAACTTAAACTTAAATACAATTTGGAGTCAAAGTTTCTAACATTGTATTTATTTTATATCTTATATTGTTTATATTCTATATAATCATAATATACTAGTATAACATTTTATTCACGTACACTGTACATAATGATTTTATAGCATAATTATATTTCATTTTCTGGAATTCTGTTTTTCTCATTAAACATGAAAACATTTTCATATAAACAAGTCAATTTACGATTAAAATATTTCTATATATAATAGTAAATTAATGAAAATCCTTACATAACATTAATATTTGTAATATTTGAATCTACATGTAATACGAGTGAAAAAATATTCTTAGAGATTCATAAATAATAATAATAATATTAATTATTATTACAAACGATTAAAATTCGGTCTAAAATAATTTTTAAAATTCATGAAATTAAAGCTCAAACAGAACAATAAATGAATAAAGTACGAATGTAAAATTCGCAAACGTTATCTGCCGAAAACAATAGTTCTTAAAATTACTATAAATAAATGCTCATTCAAATAAACTAAATTATCTGCCTTAACACGTATATTTAATTTATAATTAGAATAAAAATTTCGAATGGATTTTCAATCCTTAAGAAATTTAATCTATCTATTCTTGATTTTTTATTATTTCTTCGATACATCTTTTGAAACAATATTTCCTATTATTATTATATAAACTTATAGGATTGTCTTGAGAATTCTAAAAAGTTGTGTTACGATTATTCAGTGCGATATTCTATTCGTTTGAATTTGATAACGAAAAAATAAATCGCAGAAAACTTAATTTGCATTTTATTATTTTGCGTTTGAAATAGAGTTGTACTTATGTTGATATTAAAAGAAAATAAAAGACAGAACAAATATAATATTGTGCGTACATTAGAATGATCAAATCATTCGTATAGAAATCTGTGCGGCAAAATAGTTCACAGGTTAGTTTGAAAGTAGAAAAAAATAGCTCGTCTGGTGTTGGTATCTCCATTCGCATCCCCCACTCACTAATAAGCACGGCGTTAACGCAGATGCGATGATCTATTTTTACACTCGCCTAAACTCCGTCGGTCCCTGCTGACGACAAGTCGTCTGTGTCCGTTCAGTCTCGCATATTCACTTTTCTTCGATTGTTCTACATACAGCAAAAACAAATTTAATAAAGATAGACAAATATAATGCTACAATCATTGTAATACTGTCGATTATGAATATTGTGTCGATGATCATACATATATTTGTATTCTTTTGTTTTCAAACAAAATAAATATCGTGTAAAAGAAATTCAAAATCTTTTAGAATGACTCACTTCCGTAAAACCAAAAAAGATCATAATAAGGCATTCATTATAGTCAGAAAGGTAAGTGAATTTTTCTGTAATATTATATTAAGAGTATGGTTTATAATTTTTAAAGCTATTACTCGTGTTTTTTCTTAGATGAATTGATACCACAAATTAATGTCAAATACTTTTTAATTCTCGTTTTTATGGGATTTTGTTCATGACATTTTCTTATACATTTTCTCATTTATAAAAACTTGTGAATAATTATTTTATTTAGTACATTATCATACATGTACTGTATATAGTAATATATATATATAATTATATAGTTACGTAATTGATAAATAGATAATATAGCTTTTATATTTATTTTATTATCTTTTAAGTGTAATAAAAAAAAAATACTTGAAATTAAGTTTCTTATTAATGAAATTCATTTAAGCTAACTTTTTTCCGACAATCCTATTAGGATTAACAAATTATTGTTTCAAATTTTAAATTTTATAATTTACAACGGTTATTTTCGAAAATGTATTTTAAACTCATAATTTTACTTTGGGTATTAAGGGGGCTGCAGCAGATACCAATAATCACGTAAAACTAGAGATTTAAGCTCGGTAAATTTTTACTGCGTAAACTTACCGGTAAGGTAAATTACCGGTAAATTTACAAATTATTTTTTACCGAAGAAATTAGAATGTGACACTTTAAATTAACCGCCTTGACGAGGTGCATATTCATAAAATGTTAATAGAATGGAATAGTTGATCTTATAAAAGTTTTTTTTTATTTTAAGTTATTAAGCGTCAAACGTTTAACACGCATATTTTTTTGTTATTACTTTTTACTTTTATTATTAAATTATAATTTTAACTATTTATAACTTGAGAAAAAAAAAATAAAACTAAACGACTAGAATTTATTTTGTTATTGATGTTATAAATACCTTATGAATCAGATTTGATTAATGAGAAATATATTTTATTAGTACATTTTTTATATTTATATGTATATTAAATAATTTAAAATATATGCAAATGTTAATAATTCACTACTAGATACTAAGTACTTCCATGAAGTCATAGGTATATTAAATTTATAATACAATGAACACCCTACTATCCAGTAAATAATAAAAATAAGTGTTACAATAATTTTAAATTCATGAAAAAGAAAAGGGATGATCTTATATGGACATACAGCAATTATCAAAATTTACCAAATTTACGAAATTTACGGTAAATTTACGAAAATTTTACATCTATACGTAAAACCGGCTAAAAGATAGACAAAACTATGAGACTTGGGTTTGACGGATTTTAATTTTGAAAAACAATTGAAAATCTTCAACAACTGAACTAAAGCATGAAAATTTATTATTATTACAAAAAAATAATGCCGTACTTAAATATATAAAATATCAAAATCCTTATTTTTAAATTGTCGATATTTTGTCGAAGAATTTGTTTAAATAAAATCCCCACGACAATTCCCTAACTAACAAAAATACTATTTAATATCAATTTTCACAAAACTTAAATCCGTCGTATTCAATTCTCATAGTTTTGTCTAGCTTTTTGGCATTTTTTTCATTTGAGTAGCTTGAAATATATTTGACAAAATCTAAATGATTGAAATTTGCCTGTGCGTGGGGAAATGTATTAGCGCGGTGAGTCGGCGGTTCTAATTGAAAATTAACTACCAACATTCGATTCCTGGAGTGAATAAGATAAGAAAACGACTGTCGTCCGTGGGCACAATTCTAATAAATATTATATTATTGTTATAATAATTAATATTTATTGCCCACCGTACTTATTTTGGTCCGCGGCAGTACGTAATTATTCAACAGCGTGTATAAATAATATTCTTATTTTGATTTTCGGTGAGTCTGGTGCTCTTGTTGGAAACTACAATGTACAGTATCTAGAGAGAAATTTTTTTGTATAAAATATTTATACATATTTTTTATTATGGAAAAAAACTAAAATTCTTTTATCTGAAAAAAATAAAAATAAATGGTACATTAATGCTCTAGATTGTTTAAAAAATCGGAGTATAAATATTACAAATCTATTTACCTTAATACCTTATCTTATTGCCTTTTTAATTATTATTAAATATTCTATTTGTATTTTACGTGTAGTATTAAATTTTTTTAGTATTTATACCTAAGGCTAAACAATTCAATACAAGGTTGACCATGATTTTTTTTTGATTAATTATAAAAAAACTTGAGTGTCATTACACATAAAAATTTATAAGCGTTTGAAATTTAAATTTTTACGAAATCGTGTAAAATAACAATTTATTCTCAAACGTTTTTAGATATTTGTTATTATTCAAAAGTAAAATCTAATTTAAGCCGTGTCATGATACTTAAATATTTTATGCATGGTTTCACAAGTTTTAATACAAGTTTGAAATTTGAAAGTTTATTCAATTCATATTTTAAATCCTTAATTTAATTTCTTATTCATTTTTATGACAATGATTTTTATTATAAAAGATATATTATAAACCTATACTGTATTTTACTGTTTTTATTTGAAAATAAAATATTATAGAGTACTGATACTGATATCGTAGACGATACTGATGATACTCTACCTTCGAATTCTAATATATCGCACCCAAAAGAAAACGAAACAGTGGTATTAGTAATATCAACCAGTGATAATTTGAACGACATGCAAAATGACAATTAAGTTCATACGTAATAATCAAATATATTTTAAAGATTGTGAAATGGAAATATTTTTGTAGTATCAGTTTTTGATAAAATTGATTTGTTTTGTATAATTCAGCAAGAAAAAATAAAAGAAACCCAATTTCTAAAATATTAGATTCTGAGCGGAACGATGAAATTATTTATTTTGCAATGATATGTGTTATTTATTTTTTTATTTTTGTGTCTGTTATTACGGTTTGGGGCAGTATAAGTGTTTAAATTTTCTTTAACAGCAACTTTTCTGGTAGGAAAATGAATCTACTCGTAGTTGGTGCATTCAGGAGGTCAAAATTTAAAACTTCCAATAGTTTTCGGAAGCGGCAGGATCAACAAACAAAAAATTAAAGAAAAGCGAGAAATTTTACGTAAAACCAGTTTTCGAAAAAATCGATTTTGGTTTGTCATATAACTTTCAAACAACGACCATATAAATACCATATTTTCACTGACTTTTTGTGTTAGCATTTTCTATACACCATCGAATTTTCAAAATATTATGTTACGTGTTAAACTATTTATAGGTATATGAAATGTTTTCTTTAGTTAAAGAATTTGAAAATATAATACAAGGTTTATCATAAGTTTTCGTTAGTGAAAATTAAAAGAAAATTTGAACGTCAATCTACAATAATTTTGAATGAGCATCTGAATTTCAAATTTCGTCAAAATACGTAAAAATCATGAACATTTTTCTTTTGATATTAAATTTGAAAAATGAATACAAAATTCCTTATAAGTAACTTAATTAATTGTGAAATTAAAAATATAAATTTTGGAATTTATTTTTTTTTTTTAGCAAAAATAAATAATATCTTTTGTAATAATAATAATATCTACTAGATACTAATGTTCACTAGTAAAATAAAATACACTTTATTCACAATAATATTATCATATATACAAAATTATTAACTAATATTATAAACTGACAGACCGTCTCCGCTCAGAATCGTTTTTCGTATACAATGATTTTATATCATTGAATTCAAATTTAACACTATCCGTTGCAATGACCCACTTGTAACCTACTGTATAGCACAACGACATACATTTACTCGCTTTTTTTATAATTATTATTTTATAGACCTGATACAATTTGTAAAATATTTACTTTTATAGATATTTTAAATCATAGGTAGATCGTGGGTACATTCATTCTTTATAATTTTTTTTTTTTTTAATTTTAGGTACTTAGTAAGTAGTAGAAGAATTGTTGATATTACATACTTTTTTAAACCCATTAGACGTATTAAACATAAAAGTTTTGAAAGTTCATTCTCGGAAAATATGACTTTAATAAATGAAAAAATAAATAAATTTCATAGAAATTTTGTTTTTAAATGCTAAATATTTAGAGTTTTTGAAAATATATATTCTGATAAGTAAAGTGTTGATATCAATATGGCATTTACTTCAGCCGTCATTAATACTAGTTAGGGATATTCGCAATTGCACGAATTCACGGCCGTACTAGATATACCTTGTTATGCTAATAATTCATATAAAAAGTATCACGAGAAAGTGTATAGTCATTTATTTAATACTTCGTTAGATGAACTTAAACTAGCTGGAACTGAAGAGGCAAAACTTGCTTTATAAAATGGAGAAGTAGATGACTAAGATCGTGCATTCGTGATTGTTATCAAAAAGATCGTTTAAAACAAATTAAAATGCTTTATCAGTTGTAGCGTCAATTATTGGGTATAGAATGAAAAAATTTTTATTTAAGAGTGTTGGCATTAAGTACTATGTCATATTTAAAAAAGTCACAATCGCAAAACAAATAGTTCGTGAACACAAATGCTAAAAAAATTGAACTTTTACTTCTATTTCTGTGAAGTCAGATATTATAGTTGAATGGTTCAAAGAAATTTTGGCATTACATAATATTAAAAAAGAATTGGTGATGGTGATAGCACTGTTAGTAAAATATTACAAATCACTAACCTTATGGTCCGAATATGATGATTCAAAAAATTTAATATAAAAACTATGTCTTACGCAATTATATAAACCGTATGGATGATATTGCGGAAAAAAGGAAATGTAACATTGGAAATATTGAGCCCGGAGATCAGAGGAATATTTTGCGAAACAATTTACAAAAGCTTCGTAGTGCAATTACTAAAGTAATAGAATATAGGAAAGAAAGTAATGAAACACATAATGAAAAAGTTAATTTATTAAAACATGATATTATGAATGGGCCATACCATAATTTTAGAAATCGTGTAATTTGTACTGAATATTTTTTGTAAAAAAAAAGAATACATTTTTCTCATAAAGGATCATATCAAGTGCGGTATACAGTTGTAGTGTTGTCATATAATGCGGGGCCAAAATCTATAAGTGTTTTACACAAGAAAATTTGCAATAAAAATCCTAGTGATTTTACAAAACGCTTTATAAATAGAAAACTGATGACGAAAATATATAAAATAAACAGAAAACTTACGTATGAATCAAATAATAGACGAGTTACCAAAGTTAACTTACCTGCAGATAAAGATTATGGCAATTGTGAAAAAGATATTTGTAAAGAATTGGATATGGATGAAAATGATTTCGAAAAAATTTAATTAAAATTTATGACGAATAAAGTTATAAAACATAGTGATGAAATCAAATTAATTAAAAAATCGACAGCACTTCAATCGGAATGTGAATTATGGCTTAAAGAAAGACGAACTCGTTTAACCACGTCAAACTTTGGAACCATTTGTAAACTTCGACGGGCGAAGTCTAGAGCTAATATAATAAAATCAATGTTGTATAAAACGTTTCGCGGAAATGAGCATATCAGATATGATACTGAGTGCGAGCTCTTTTCGAAGATAGAGTTTCAAAAATTAATAGGGTTTAAAATTCAATAATCTGGCATTTTCATTTATGAACAATTACCATTTTTAGCAACAAGACCGGATGGACTATTAGATAACAACGGTATAGTTGAAATAAAATGTCCATCTACAACTAAACAATAAACTCAGAAAGAAGCTATAGAAACTGGAAAATTAAAATTTGCAACTATTGACAGCCAAGGAAATCTACAATTTAAAAAATTGATAAATACTATTTTTAATTTATGTGTCAATTACAAATAACTCAAAGACTATTTATTTATTTTATAATATGGTCACCTAAAGGTAATTATAATGTTTAAATTACAAATAAATATTGGTAATAGTTGATTACTATCGTAAATTGATTTTCACTTATGTATGTTTAAAAGTATATTATACCAAACAATTTTAAGAAATTATGATTTTTTCGAAACCAACATGAAAGCATTACTAGAAATTTTTTATTTTCAAGCAATATAGCCCGAGTTATTAGACTCAAAAGTTGATAGAAACCGTTGTTTACGTGACTAACCTTAATGATGCTTAAGTTTTTTACTGCATTAGTTTGTAAATAAAATATAAAAATATAATAATTTTACTTGATATTCATATTATTTAGATCGTATTATTTTTTTCTCCAAAATATAGAACTTATAATATTATGTGAGTTAAATAACGCTGAGTTCTAGTTATTTATGTGTACATATTTTAATCAATTATTATAGCATAAATAAACAGTATTAATATGTATAAATTGCAGTAATTAATAAGTACCCAAGTTGTAATGGTTCGTCTACTCTAGCACTCACCTTCCTCTGAGCATCTTACCTTTATATACAGGTGTTTCGGTGTATAAATAAATAATACTAAAATAACCTACTTTTGACAACAATATTTATGACCCACATAATTAGTTGTTTATGATTTTTGATGTCGATGGCAGGATGGTCCCTAGTGAATTTGAGCAGGATTAGACTTACACATACTTATGTTCGTTTATTTTACACATACTTACAAGTCAGTTTAATGCTATCATGTTAAATTGCCTCCACTGATTTCCTCAAAACACGATCAATTGCAGCCCCCTTAATGTAACTATTCTAAATTTATCTAATATAATTTAAGTTTAAAAACTTTTTAGTAATTTTTATCATTATTATTTTTTTTTTTTATTATTCTTATAAGCTATTCTAAGCTTAATTACTAACATGAATAATTTATTGAAACTATTCAAAATGTATACAAAAAAAATAATAGACGCAGAGGAGGGTTTTAGAGGTTCACCCCCTCCCTTTCCGACATTTTATCCTGTGTTCACCTCTAGAAAATAATAATTTAAATTGAGTCTATTTGGGTGTTAGTTTGTGTTAAAACGCCAACTTATATATTACCTATGAATCATAATCTATTATTAAGGCTTATAATTTTTACCTGTCTGGTTATCTATTCATTGATTGAATAGATCGATTGATCTATTCATTGATCAAAATAATTTCTATTTTGTTTCGTTTAGAAAATTAAATAACGATGAACATGAGTTTTTTACATATCAGTTAAATATGTAAGATATGTTAAAAAAATACATTTAAATAGTAATTTTCTAAACAATAATAAATATTTTGTTAACATTTTTTTTTTAAATTTCCTTCTATGCCCTTATACGTTTCCAATTTAAACAAATTAAGCAATGAGTATAATTATGTGATACTATTAAAAAACATTATTTTTGGCTTAGAAATAATAATAACTCCTTTTATACTCATCAATAACAATTATGTAATTACACTATAATTATTATATATCCATACGAACTCATAAAAAAACATGTATTAGTATTACTTTTTGACTTGACTAATTTACGTGCTATTTTTATTTTTTTTTTTTGCGGGCGGTTGGTATGTGTCAAAAAATACTTATGTGATTGGTTACTGTAATACTTCTCTGACATTGATACATTTTTTAAATATATAATCTGTATATAATGTCGAATACCACTAATATATAAGTATATATTTATTAATTTTCACTACATTTCACTTTACACAGTAGTTTGTAATTTGACAAATTAGTTACACGGTATTCAAACTAAATAGATAACACTACTAGGTAAACTGTTTTTAATTACAATTAATGTTATATTTCATTTTTTTTTTTTCATCATTGATCATAAGTTTGATTCAATAATTTATAGCATATTATGCCCATATAAACATATTGACTAGCTTCTTCTAATATAAATTGTATCCGGTACGATTGAACTCTGCGTGGAATTCGTATTTAAAACGGAATTTACATCTCTTATAGTAAGATTTATCATAAACTTATTTGAATGTATGGTCATATCCATTAAATATAGCCTATGGTGAGTTCGGGAGAGATTGATGCCGATTTTATGAATATTTAATGTACACGCACATGCACACGCGCATTATTATAAATATATGGACATAAGATTATGGACTAACATTAATTAAAGTCTTGTACAGATCACCATTAATTAGAAGTATAAATTCATAAATTAAAATATGAATGTCTACGATAAAATTAAATACTTTTGTTTATCTACATACATATATACATACATTTCTTTGCTAAACCAGTGAATTTAATATTGAATATATCACCTGCCGTCTTTTGAGGTACTATAACAACATGTCATAAAGTAAAATACTAATAATAACAATAACCCAACACCTACTCGCACCGTTTTATGAATAATATAGTGAATATCGGGCACATATGGGTTATGGTAAAATGTATAAATAGTTATACCGTTATGATGTTTATTTACTTGAATTTATTACTGACAGATAGTCAATATGCATTAAGGGCAGACTCCTGTGAAAAATTAAATTTTTTCCCACGCTAAACAATGGTTAAACAATGATTTAATCTCTAAAATTTAAATTTCAAATTTTGAAATTAACACTTTAATTTTGCACACGATAAATATTCTCCGTTTTCTTGTTATAAAAATACTCTAGACTGTGAGTATTTTGTTCGTAATTAATAATTATAATTCTCTTATGAAATTGTAGGTTTATCCTTTCACATATCAACGGGAAACGATGGGTATAAATTTAATTTTTTTTTAGTGCTAGTATTCTAACAGTTGTTTCTTCGATGAATATTCTAGACATTTATAGAGATGTTTAAACATTTGAATGACTTTATTTTTAATTCCATAATATACAATAACATTCAATAGTTATTAATACGCATAATGAGGACCTAGATTAGAAGAAGTTCGTGCTTTTTATTAAATTCACAAGGATAATATTTTTCATTTTTTTCACCAAAAAAATTACACCGTAAGATTTTGATGTAACAGAAAAAAGTATTAGATTTTTGTCATGGAGTTTTTATTTTCTGTACACCCGTTGTCTTATAAAGACATAATTTTTATAACGTTTCTAACATGTAGACAATGATTGATACGACAACTTCTCTTCGACATAAAGTAGAATGATCAATCCATCATAACGAAGTCATACACGCACCCTCGTTCTCTATAAATATAAATACTATTCGAAAATTACATGTCAATATCTATAAAAAAAAAAGAACATTTCGAAATTATCAAAATGTAAGTAACTTTTAAAAGCAATAATAATCAAATCAAACATTATCTATTGTGATTATTTATTTATTTATGTTCACTTGTGTATTCACTGACGTGTCGTTAATGGTGCGGTGTTATCGTACTAGTAATAATAAAGCTAACGTATAATATGTAGGTAATAATTAATTCGATTTTTCATTGGATTTTGTATCGAAATAAATTGAAAATAATGTAATGGATATTGTACGAAAAATATAATACAATAACTAAATTTTTAGACTAATCTGGACATTTTATAGGAATGCAATATTCCCTATTCAAACACTTCAGGTGATGACGTTTTGTGAAGTTTGAGTTCACTTGCTTCTTCTAGGAGTGGTGAGATGAACATTTTTTTTTTTTGAGCCTAGATATTAAGTATTCAAATTACCAATCAAATGTTGATATAGGGTTCTGTGTTAGTTATTTATCTTACAGTCTTCTAAAAGTTATTTTTATTAATAAAATCTAATCATAAGGACTTTTGAACTTTAGTGTTCTCAAATCTTTCTTAATTGCATTGATTGCATCTATTTTTGCTATTTTGACAGGACGTATATATGGGTGTATATTAATCGAATGCTGTCGCTCCCATAACATACATATATATTTATCCTGAAAACGAAAACAAATATGAAGTGCATTTTGTAATTTATTGCAGTCAAAATCCATTACAAACTTGTTTAGATATTAACAAATCTGAACTTTAAGCTGTAATCACTGCGCGTAACTCATCCTTGTCCCGTCAATTTACGTTATTAGATTTTTGCGTCGCAAAATACACTCATTGGCGCGATTTTCTGCGGAGAATAATAGGTATAATAAAATGTAAACGCTGGAAGGTAAAGTCGTTAAGAATGTAAAGACGCCGTTTTATAAACATCGATTTTTTCCTCGTTAATCGAATAAAATGTAGGGCTCGGTATATATAATAATTGTAAGTCCTTAAAATATTACAGTGATTACCGTAGGTATAAAAATACACCAATGTGTTAGTTAAAATAATATATCATGCACTCGTATTTTTTCGCTTCTGACGGTTATAATAATATTGTATAGCTTTTATTCGTGAATAATTAATGGCGCACATACTATTAAAAAATTCCTGGTAATAGAAGCTTTTAAAGTGCTTTATTTCGATATACATGGAATGTTCAAAACATTTCGGCGTGTATATTTGTTCGTTTTTGAAAACACACTTTATTAAGCTTCCATTTGTTCAATTTACATTAGTTACACATTTAGACTCTATGGTTCTCTAATAGACTTGCAGCTATAATAATTGTAATAATGTGCAGCTATATAAATTGTATCATTCGATGAATCAAATCATGTTTAGAGCAGTAATGTATATATTTTTAAATAAAATCTTGAATAACCATAAAATGATAGTATATTACTAATTAATTCAATAGAACTCTTACACGTGTGGCATAATTAAAGTAGTAGCTATAAATACATGGAAAATTATGTCCCTGCACAGCATTTTAATAATTAAACTTGTCACAAACATTTATCATTAGTGTCGTGAATAATTGTCTTTATTCTATAAAGATTTTTTATTCATGTAAATATTTGGTATGAATTATAAAATAATAATAGTTGTTTTAATTTAAATTTATTTATTATTAATGTGATGTTAGTTAACAAAATTGATTTCTTTGTCGTAACGTAATTATTGAAGTTCTCGAGTTTATTTTTGATTATTAATGTTGATTTTAAATATTTTTAAAAATAAGAATTTAACCGATAAATTAATATAATTTTATTTTATTATAATAATATTTTTTTTCTTCTAATATGTTTCGTTTGCGAGCAATATTATTTTGAACTTATCATAGTGGGGAGAGATTTTAATTACCTATACAAAAACATTGGAACACAATACTATGTTAGAAAAAAATTCCTCGTACCAGAAGAACAAATGTAGTTATTTGTTTAAGCTTTTTTGTTCTAATCCAAATATAAACTATATTAATTACATACTTGTTATGTTATTTTTATTTTATCAAATGGAAATTAATCATGTTTCAACAGTTAACTAAAATCCTTATATACCGTAAGCCAGTGGTTCTCAATCTTTTTTGTATGACGACACCCTAATTTAGATCTATAATAATGGCGATACACTTGAAACAATTAGTGAATTTTATTAATATTGGAAATTTTATCTAAAAATTTAAAACTTAAAAAAAAAGTCTTAATTTCTTGATTGAAATTAAAAATTTTAAAGAAAGTTTTATGAAAAACCGTATTAGTTCATAAATATGCAGGCCTGCATAGGTCTTCGATTCATGGGCAAATGGTTAACAAACTTTCGTGTAATTTACTGTCAATATCTGTTTTTGGTTTTCGTTATTTCCAATAACGAATATACTGATTCAGACATGTACGATGTTGAAAAAAAAAACAAAATTTTCAATTCTTATTATTCCTGTGTATTAAATTTACAGAGAAATTCAAAATGAATCATTTTGAGACATACAAAATTTAGATTTTAACGTTATATTTTATGATATTTCTAAAAAATAAGAATCAATAAGAATATCATTATAATTTTTTTTTATATGCGGCTTTTATTATTTTATCAGAATTCCGTAATAATATACGTTCATACTGTGAAAGCTTATAATTTTAATTAATAATATTTTGGCGACACACTCCAAAGTAATACGTGACACACTAGTATGTCACGACACACCGGTTGAGAACCACGGCCGTAAACAACCAAACTGAAAAATTATATTTTGGCAATATTTGACATTATAATACACCAAAACATGTGTAATACGATGTTCTGATTACGTGATTCCGTATAAGTCCTCAGAAATACCCTACATAACCTCATTAAAATATCACGTTCATTACACAGTTGTTTATTACATGGTCTTGTATCAAATTCAGTGTGTATAATATTATAATGTTCGTTTAATTAGCTCCCGAATAAAAATGTTAACCTATAAAGTACCGAAAGTGATTTATTATTAAAACCATCATAGTACATCATGAATACAGTTTTCATCATGAATTTGGTCACTGATAATTTTAAACGTATTTAGTTTAAAAGTACCGAAAAAATTAAAATTTTAAAATATCAACTACACAGTATATATCATTAAGTTTATTTAATAAAATTTAATTTTCATCCAAAATACAATTTTGGATGACATTCAAAACCTTTCAAACTTTTATCTCTTTCGCGGGTACTAGCAAAACTTGTCACGATATGAAACAATATTTTTTATTATTATATTTATAATTGTTCGAATTAAAATTTTGAATTTGTGATATTATGAAGTATATTGACGATAATTTTTTTTTTGCAATCACTATTTCATGCAGGTAGTAAATGTGTAGAAAAAAACAACAAGTTATGAAAATATATTATTTTTCGAAAAGTTAATTTCTACGTCGTAATTTAAAGAACTATAAAGTATGATGTACAATTATTTGAGTTAAATTAGTGTATGATTATTAAAAAAAAAAAAAAATTTAATATTACATAGTGTCATAGTTTCATAGTGGTAGATGGCAGTTGTACATTAAAATCATTCTCATTGAGGTAAAGCCATTAACAATTCATTTAACAAGCATTATGTGTTTACAGTGGTAGACCCAGGTAAGACTAAGACTCTATCTAGAAATTCCTGGCCCTAACAGTGATAGGCTACCACTATGAATAAACTAACTTGAAACATAATAATATGGCAATTTTTAATGAACATAAAATAATTATGATAGTTCACCGTAGAAACACATAAATACGTAATTCAGAATAATAGAGATACTAGGTATTTGAATATTATAGAATAACACTACTTACAACCTCAATTCGTACTCATAATATATTATTTGTATTTACAGTTAGTAAATGTATTCCGATTTTCATAAGGCTTGACCTCATAATTGTTGGCCTCCCATCGGCATTATTTCATTCCTACCGATTAAGATATTCAGCTTCTATTTTAATCGTAAAATCAATAATTTAATATATACACAATGTATGAATAATAACGTAAATACTACTTCAGGATCAAATTTTTTGATTTGATATTCGTTACAGTCACAAAGTATGATAAAATTATTTGCATTCGTTTTTATTAAAAATTAGATGAACATTAGTTTTAGAAATATAAATTTTATCAATAAGGTTGGTAATTTTTGTATTTTAAATCGATTGAAACCTGTAAATAATTACATAGAAATCAGTATCTTGGAATTAAAGACCCCGTCAAAATATAGTTGCTACTTTTATCTTATTTAAAAATATAAGACATTAAAAAATACTAATGAATGTAACACGTTTCAAATAATAATTTGATAAACATTTTTTTAAACGATATATTTCCGTTAGGTGGAATACAATGTAGAATATCGTATCGTAAGTTATAAATATTTTCGTTAATGATTGTAATTCGATGTACGATTCCAATGACACCAAATTATTATTTTTAAAATACAAGAATATAAGGCTAGTTCAGACTATGCCAGTAATTTAGTCGAGTGGCAAGTGATTTACTAACTACTAAACGGTTTAGTAACTGAAAATTGTTCAGGCACAACTAGGGTTTAAAGCTTTTTTAGTACATTAGTAGTCGTTTTGGTGCTGTGAAAAGTGATTGTAAAAATGAATAATAGTTATCAGTCGGGAAAGAAGTAGTGCTACTCGCCCAAAAGAATAGAATAGAATGGATTGACTAAACTATATTACTTTACTAAACCACCCGACTAAATCGATCTGTTCATACATGGTTAGTTACTAAAATACTCGCTACTTGACTAAATTACTAGCATAGTCTGAACTAGCCTATACTCACTATAACCAAATTCGCGTGAGATCGGAATTGAAAATTATAATAAATTTAATTTACATTCCAATTTACATTCCATCCCGTGTATATGTACAACTTGAGGAGCCGGTCGCACGGCACAGTTTTTTAGAATTATTTCGATTTAGCATCAGTAGCTGGTTGATGAAATGATAAGAAGTTCTATGTTGTGTCATTATATGTGCATTTAGAGAGTCATGCGTGGAGTTGACAAGGCGAAACAAATCATAACCGTGTGAATCATAATTTAAATAATACCAATAGTAATAGTTAATGACGAACAGTCGAAATCAGGGATTATCTTACCGCCCGATTGAGCGGTGATTGGGACACGCACAAGTCGCGCTCTCCCCACGTGCGAAAAACGTTTATGTACAGTAACATGTAACTTATTGCGGTATCGACGTACGTTTTTGCAATTTTCGAGCCGGTGGGTCAACCTGCGGTGAACGTCCTGAAACGTGTTACGTCTGTAGTGCTACGTTGTTGACGGTTTTGTTTGATAATTTCCTTCGACTTTTAAATGGAAACGGGTTTTCGAACGCGTGATGCTCTTACAGCGTAAGAACCAGCACAGAGTAGTACAATATCCTGCACGCGTTGATGTGCACGAACATTTCATCGGGATATTATGTTGTAAGCTATGAAAAATCATAAAAACATTTCGACACTAGTGGGCCGAGATGTTCGCACACATCGTACGTGTACGGCTTATTTATTTGTTTTTATTGTCCGTCGTAGTTGTGTGGTTTGAGAAAACATCGATGAAACAATAGTTGACCCATCGCTTAAAGCTATTGGAGTGAAAACGTATTTGAACCTAACTTTTCATTCGGATCCATTAGCGTTAACATTTTTTTTTTCCCCTATTTATTTATTTTTCTTTTGTTTTCGTCCGGTGTTATCTTAACACCAAATGTTTCCGGCTCCGTGCGGGAGACTTCGTCTAAAAGGCTCGGAGAACAGGTTTTCCGACAATTGTCGTCCGATAAACGTCGGACGGCGTGCTTTCGGACTTACAGTTCTCAATGTTATTATTAACGTTATATTTTCATTTATCGCTGTTATTCGTGTTGTTGTTGTTATTTTCGTCGCAAAATGGAAACGCGGCTGCGCCGTGGACAGCGACGTAAATGAGCGTGCCGAAACGTCCCGTGGACCCGTCGAAGAGTGATGGAGCGAGCGCGTTTCGAGGGAGGGAGGAATGAACAAGAATCGGTAAAACGTTTGGGAGTCGGCGGCGGCGGCGGCGGCGGCGTCGGCGGCAGAGTGACCGACAGCGGTGAACAAAAAGGCGCTGTGGTGCGCTGGCGCCAACTCGGCCGGCGCACCGTCGTCGTCGAGCGTCGCGACGCCGCCGCGGCCGTCCGAGCGAAAAGCCCTCACCGGCGGCGGCTACTGCGGACGTGTTCGTCGCCCGTCAGATGGCGTCGCGCTCGTCCCGGGGTCTACCCCACTGACGCTCGGTCCCGTTGCCGTCGCCGCCGCCATCACCACCACTACCACGACCGCGACTACTACCACCACTACCACCACTACCGCCACTACCACTACAACTACAACTACTACTACTACTACTACTACTACTACTACTACTACTACTACTACTACTACTACTACTACTACTACTACTACTACTACTACTA
>NW_020271713.1:6180996-6189231 GCF_003268045.1 Sipha flava
TACTACTACTACTACTACTACTACTACTACTACTACTACTACTACTATGGTGCCCGTCTATTTCTGTTTTATTGATTTAATAGAGTTTCATTAATATATTTTTCAACGCCCCCGCCCCTTCTCCCCGGCCCGTCGCGCGGCTCGCTCTCCACCCCACTCGCGCGCGACACACTCTCGCACGCGGGTCCGCCCGAACGGTGCACACACGTGCGCACACCTACGAGTCGCGCACGCACACACACAACCGGACGCCTGCGCTTTCTCGCCGCCCCACGGTCGTATTCGCGCGAGCTCTACCTTCTCGTCGTTCCGCTCGCCATCCCTGTTCTTCTCTCGTTCCCTCTCTCTTTCCCGTTAGTCGCTAACGTATACACCCTTCTGGCGACCAACCCCGCTGCCGCCGCCGCCGCCGCCGCCGCCGACATCGCCACTGTCGCCGCCGCCGCTGCTTACGCTGCCGCCGCCGCAACATTCGCATATGACTTCGACGTGATACCGTACAAAACTTCGTATTATAATATTATATACATTCAAATATATATGCACACACTCTCACACGTATTATTATTGTTATTTTTGTACCAGTAATACATACAAGTGTAGTATTTATGTTTATGTATATATGTTTGTATAATATATAATACTATATTTGATTACGCATAACACGTACGTGTACACACACACACACACACACACACACACATACGTACACGTACACGCGCGCGTACACGCGCACACACACGCACACACACACACACACACACACACACACACATTCTTTATCGAACAAACGTATTTACATGACCGTATTGCACAACAGTAATTGGTTTTTTTTTTTTTTTTTTTACAACAACAACTCTAATATTTAATATCGATTCAACGTTCACCACGCGCTAACGTACGCGGTGTCTGCACAACACGTCGAACGTGCGTTCGCGTCCCGACGGTCGTAGAGTCCGTTCGCTGTCTCCCCGCAGCCCCGTCTCTCGCGATCGCCGACGCCGTCGCCGCAGCCGCAGCCGCAGCCGCAGCCGTCGTCGCCCCGCCGCCGCCGTCACCGCGAAAACGCACCGCTCGGAACGTTCGCGAAACGACTCGCTCATCTGGCGGCCGCATTGGCGTATGCGTTTGCTGTAGAGACGGGTACGACAACGAAGATTCCCGATCGCCGCAGCGAGGTAAGTCGTGCACATCCGTTTCCCGGCGACGAAACGCACCCCCGCACCCCGCCGCCGCCCCGACGGCGGCGGCGGCGGCCGGTTTGCGACGGCCGGATGACGCGGAGCGATTGACAGCCGCCCGCCACGGTGGCGGACGTTCGACGGCCGCCGCAAGCCACGTTCGCGGGCGCGCAAGCCGCAGCCGCCGTTCCCCGGTACCCGTGCACCGCGGAACCGCGTCGATCGAACGACGTTCCAGTCGAATCCGCTCTCGTTCCCGTGCGCCCCTGCCGTTCCGGTCGTCGCGCGAACCCGGCCAGTACGTCCCGGCCGCGTTCCAAACGCCGCCGAACCCGCCACGCGCTCGTGTCACCGCCGTCCGATGTCCGTGCGTCTCCCGATCCGAGTGCATCCGGGGTAAAAATCGTCGAACGGTTCTCCGTCCCGATCACCACGATCGCGCGCAACACACGTGATCCGTAGTATCGCTTCTTCGCCATGCGCGGCTGCGGCGGGTGCACCAAACAAACCGAGACGTTCAGCGAACAGCTATCGTTTTACTACGGGCAGGTAGGCACTCGTCCGAGTTCGCCCGGCGGTTCTCGGGCGCGCTTTAAAGCGCGGATTCCAAACGCCCTTACCGTGGTCGAACGCCGTATCCCGTTTCGTTTTCCCGGATATTATTATTATTATTATTATTATTACAATACATATTATACGGTCGAGAGCGGAACAATCGTTCATCCCTCCATCGCAGTCCACCCTTCCGTCACCGTCGTCTCACCGTGTCGCCCTGTGTCCGGCGTCTCTCCTCGTCGCAATCAATGTTGCGTACGCGATCGTGATCCATGCTCGTCTGGCGTGCGCGATCTATTGCGTCGGTTCTCATACGTTATCGCTGCTGGGGCTCATAACCTGCACCATATTTGCCTTTATCGCGAGAGCCCCGTAGTGCATCTAAACGTTGGAATTTCGATACTAGTTTTACGCGTTTTTTTTTTTTTTTTTTCGTAACGTCACTACGAGCTCGACGAAAAGTTCAATAGCGTTTTGTTCGTACGGATGACACCTTGCGAAGCGTTCGGTTTCGAAAAATTCTCTCCCGGGAAATTAACCACTTATGATGTAGAACACTTGCGACGCGTTATCGTGTTTCATAACGTCTGCAGCCTTTATCGTTTTGGTTTTCAGTCCAGTAGAGTAGCTCATGTTTAAAACGTGTATAATTTTTTTTTTTTTTGTACGAATACGTAATAATATTATTTTTACTATTAATATATTATTGTTTTATTTATGATACATTTTTTTATACTAGTAATTTATACATATATATATATATATATACGCCACCGCTAGCACTTGTACACACATACCTGACACGCGTCTCTCGTACAGATATACCTGTATTGTACTATTATATTGTATTATACGCGTTGTCGTATTAATACCTACGTGGTCACCGTGGTGCGTATAGTTATGCCCAGCACGCACGCCACCGTGTGTGTGTTATACACACGTAATATATTTTAGTAAAATAATTAGTAACACATAGGACGAGTTGTACAACGTACGTACATTTTTTTTTTTTTTTAACACGACGATTATTCTATACTGTTAAGGAATTGTATTCATTCATAACGTACCTACTCGTATTAATTATGCATTGTACTATCCAAATTATACCACGTATTTTTACTTCGCACTTAACGGTAATTCTGCCGGTACACAATTATTTAACGTTACTATGGTATAATGATTACAATTATATGTTCAGCAAGTGGTGATCCAAATTATTATCATGGGGTAGGTGGGACACGAAAATTTCGAATTATATATTCAAAATATCTACGATATTATCTTTATATTTGTGGTAGTTGGTCGTTTTGAAACGCTATTCGTTGGACCGTATCAGTACGGGTAGAAACAAATAATTTCTGTGTTTGGATTTAAATGTTTTGTCAAATGCAATATTTACCAGAATGCCTATTCGATTAGAATTAAATGTTGTATTAAATATGTTTGGTAACCTTAGTCCAGTAGTAAAGAACAGTTACGTCTCATAAAGTAAGGGGAAATTTAAATTAATTGACATGACAATATTCTTCTGCGTTATTGGTTATTGTTGTCTTTCATCGTTTGATATTATGATCATCTGTGATCCCCCACTTTAAATTGTAACCGTTTTTTATCTTTCTACACTAGCACACTATATTAGGTATGTACATCAAGTTCTTAAATCACAGTTGTTTATCGACAGCAGAGTTTAGTTCACGAACAGATGTATCAATATTTTGTTTCACGAATCATACGGAGACAAAATTCTTTAAAGATAAAATGTGTTTGTTTAAATTATGCGTAAAGTTCTGCTGCCAAACATTTTATTCGAGATCGGAACACCGTTTACAGGCAAGTAACGATATTTCATATGAATCGGTGAAAATTCGTAAATATTCGCCGGGTACGAGATATTTATTATTATTGTTGTTGATATTACACAGCTGGTTGTAAACGATAACACTTTTTACAAAAAGTTCTGGACCGAAACCAAAAAATTTCTTAACTATATAGATAAAGATAAAAGATCTCTCGCTTTCGACATCTGGATTCGTAAACGTAAATTGTTTTGTAAAAATATTTTCAAAGATAGCGATAGTGATTTTTATTAATGGTTTAATACAATATTATTTTTTATTTTAATCTTAGTGGAAATAATATGTGTAATATTTTTAAAGGTATAGGAAATACGTCAGTGGAAAAATAATATTAACACAATGCTTTAACGAAAAGCCAAAACTAATTAGTATTATAAAATATTGTTTACGTTTCAATGCAGAAGTTGATTACTGTCAAAACGTTTAATAAAACTAACATGGGAATATTGTAACCAATATTGCTTTAAATTATAACGCACGTCAGACGTCAATCGTTCATGATATTTTGAATTAATGTATACAGATAAGATTATTTTTTATTAAAGATATTTCACTTAACTCAGTAAGACACTTTCAAAACCATGAAAATAAATTAGTGAACGCCAAAACAATTTAATGTAAAATAGCTATATTTAATATCAATGAATATAAAAAAAAAGATGTTGACAATAACTTATTTTGCCTAAAAATTCAGTAGAGAAATACTTAAAAGTTGTTCGTTTTAATTCCGGTTTCAATGCTATTTCTGTTTTATTACATCATTTGGATATTGACATTCTTTTAAGAAATGTTATTACCTCTGTATTCTTTAACTGGTAGACGTAAATAATAATTTAACTTGTGATTCGGCTTACCACATATTTTACTATAGTATTTACTATTTATAATGAAGTACTGACAACCGACTGTGCATAATTAAATTTATTGCGTTTCAAAATAGGCATATTGATTACCTTTTATTTTGTGTGCTTAATGTATCTTTAGTAGTTTCATACGTGTAGTTGTTTTTCTATCAAACTATTTTCATTATTTTACTAATTATTTGGAAGTAGATATAATATATGTATCTAAAACTGTAAAACCTTCAGTACCTACTGTTTATTTAATTAATTGAACGATTTAAGTTAAGTTAGGTTTCAAAAAAAATAAATTTGAAACTAATAGGTTTATATAATATATTTGTTTCTAAGTGTAATTCGCCGATCCATTTTTCATACAGTCGAGTGATTTTATTCTGACTAGAAATTAAAATTCCATAAAGTTGCTAGATAGTGTTTTTTTCAAATAGTCAACAATTATTTTATATTAAAAACGTTTTTGATAAATATATAAGTATTTAAATAAAACAAGAAAATATTTTTAAATATGTATACTGTTATATACTATTAAATCACTATTAAATATATATACGAAATGATTTATTTTAATTCAAAAAATAATTAAGTATATCAGGATATTAAAAAATGTTTAATGATAATTTTACTGTGTAATATATATGATAATATACTTAAAATAACTTTGGCCATTTTTATCCAAAATATAAAGTTAAATACATTTTATTTTATTTTTGATCTTTGATATTTTTTACTTTAAATACCTAACCATTTAATTGTAAAAATGCAAGTATGTTTTATCCAAAATAATACTAAAAATTTAGCTTAGTCAATTTATTTTATAAGCTCATAGAAACTTAAGTTACATCAAGAGATAAACGACGAATAAAGTATGAAATATTTTCAATTATTTCAACATATTTTATAACACTTTCTTCATTGATATGATTTATCCATTCCATAAAAATGTACAATTAATAGATACGGCAAACATTGTATCGACAATTTTATTTAATCCTGTAACTATAACATTTATTTCTAGTTATTTGTAAATTTTACTAAAATCAGACATGTATTTTTAAATAATAGTTTTAAAAACATCAAAGAAAAACATCCAAACACATGTAAATAACTTTTGAAGGATTCACCGATTTTTCCTCCCCTTATTGTACATCTTTGTCTAGTGCTTCAACCCATTTTTTATTTCACAATAACTCTGTATTTCATAACTCATTTTTTCATGAAAATTGATTTTTGTAATTCAACTCACAAGTCTCGAAGAAAATAAATTGATTTTAATCACACCTATGGTTAAATATATTATCATAACCATTATATTCGACTGCTTTATTCCATTGTGAAAGATCGGTGGTATATTCTAACTGTATGTCATATAATATGAATTAGAAATGTGTTTGCATTTGTGGTTTATCAATTTAAAGCTGTCCTGACGTTTTCTATTTTTGTTTGGCAGCTTTGACTTATTACCATACTATCTAAGCTGAGTATTTAGGTTAACAGATTTTATCAAGACATTTCGGAATACTTTGACTTATAATTGACATTAAATGATAGAGATAATTTATTAAAGGCACGACCTACTACTTGAGTGTCATCCTCCTAGATTTTAGTAAACTCATTTAATACATATTTTATGTATATATGTTTATGTGATAAATATATATATATACGCTATATTATACTGTAGTATATATTTATATAGTGTAGCTTGCAAAAAATTATCGTTATTGACTTCGTTCAAAACTAACATTTTAATTAAATTTTTTTATTTTTAATTTTTCTAATAAACGTTGTTTTGGGTTGTTTTTGATGCAATTTGAGTCGGTAATTTTTAACTCTCCGTTAAACGAGTATCTATGATCGTTATTTTCGTGTACGATATGAAGATACAAGTATGTACGTCACATTTCATAAACGAATGGCGTGTCCATACTATTGATGTAACGTCATTATTAAAAAAGCAAAATACTTTATAGCTAATAAAATGTTTATGCACAGTTAAAAATATAACATTATGTTTTAAATGGTACAAAATATAAAAGAAAAATGTTGCCAACTTTGTTCTATGGAATAAGTTTTTCTCTATAGAAATATTTTTTTCTACAATAATAAAGAAAAATAATGTGTTAGTCATTTACATATATTAATAAAAACTACTACTTAAATACCAATATTTTATATTTATCAACCAAAAATAAAAAATAAAACCTTGTAACAATACAGTATTAAAATAATTTATTACAAAATTAGAGTATTGAAACAAATAAATTTACAGAAAAAATGTTAAATGTTCATGGCACTGCAAAGTAAATAGAACATATACCATCTCTTTAGTTCTTAGAACATGTTATGAAACCTTATGACTCTGTATGTTTTTTATGGAACTTAAAAGACACATTTTTTGAATATTACCGAAATTCAATCATGAATGCATAAGTCCCATATACTAGGCATATGGTAAGTCTACAGCTTCTGATTTATTTTATGTTAATATTCTTTTGAAACAAATTTTCAATCAAAAATGGAATATATCGTATCTACCCTTTAGCTTTGCAAATGGCATATTATATGACATCAAGTAAAATATTGGTTTGAAAAATTGTAATTTATTCACATCAAATGTCGAATTAATAATTTATTATTTATACGTTTGAATAATATTAGTAGTGGAGAGGACAGAAAATAATTTTATTATACGCTGTTTCTTCCATTTAAACCTGAAATGAATAAAATTCATACTATAAAATTCAGTTAAATTTTATTTCAAAGTAGATACTAAAATATCAATTAAAAAAATGTTATTATGATTATCAAGGATATTAACATTTTCCAAAATGCGATGCACTTGCAAATACAGTAATTACTTTAAATTATTAAAAAAATTATACCAAATAAATACAATTGAATTGAAAAATTAATGCATAAATCATTATTTTTTTCAAAATTTACTGAGATTCAAATTGTTAGGTACCTTTAACTTATACTGTTATGTCCATAAATATATGATAATTATAAATATTGATAGCATATTAAATTAATTAAATTTTTTTTAATCATATCGAACTTGTATAAAGATTCAACAACATATTATTAGAGTGTACTATCTAATAATATTAAAACAAAATATTAAATAGTTTAGGTAATAGATAATACAAACCAATAAAGATAGGGTAACATTTTCATTAAGCAACAATGCAATTTGTTTTACCAATTATTATAACTCGTAAATATTTCTAAGTAATATGGTCTCCTTCACTTTTTAAGTATAATTGAATCATTTAATTTACACAATAAAATGCATTCCACTACAAGTTGCTATAAACGTCGTCCTTACATTCTTAAATAATAATAATAATAATAATAATACGTTTTTGGAATTTTTGTAATTTTCTCCAATGTAGTACAACATGTACTCATATATGTTAAATATGGGGAATGTTGAATATCACCACATAATTGTAGTTTAATTTTCTCCCGAGAAGGAGAGAAAAATAAATCATCAACACAAAATGTCATGTATACACATCAATTGAAATTGTTATAGGACAAACGATGAAGATGACATTAAATATAAGGACATCCAAACGAAAATTATGTACGAACATCCTTCAGCACTCGTAATCAACGAAAATGTACAAAATGTATTTTATATTATTTCTTTAAAAAAATACCTCGTTTACACACTTTGCATTTTTGGATAGGTTTATTTTATTTGTACACATTCGTGATGCATCTACACAAACGGTATGATTATATTTGAATGTGCCATGATCGGATTGCCGTACATGA
>NW_020271713.1:6189241-6195348 GCF_003268045.1 Sipha flava
TTTACCATTAGATTGGGCCCTGTAAGTTGTATTGTGTGTGTTCAGAAAGTACCGTTATTTATTAAATTGTATTATAAGATGTAAAATTATTAAATTAAGCATATTATAAAGTAATTTAACAAATTAATAAATTACTAAAAAGTTATAAATGTAATAGAAAAAATATGTTATATCCATAACTTAATTTTTAACTTTTATTTTAGTGATCATAAATTGAATTCAGTATAAAAATAAGTATATATTTTTTACTAGCCATTTATAATTTAAATAAACTATAATAATGTAAATAATCAACTAATGAAAGAACTTAATTATAGATAAAACACTAAATAAGTACATAATACAATACATTTTGTTTCAAAAAGTTATTAATGTTATACTATAAATAAGTTAATTTATGCTACATTTTAAAACATTATTTATTTCAATTATTTTAGTCATTTATTTTAATTTTTAAATTTTAATTTTTTGTTCTAGTTTTCATTTTGTATTAAATCATTATTTCAAGAATGTCGACTAATGATGCGAAAAAGAAGAAGAAGCCGACTGCTCCAGTCAAAGACAAAAAAGGACCTGGTAAAAAAGCTCTTGCAGCTTTAAAAGAAGTAATACAACAACAAAAAGAAGAAGAGGAAAAGCTTCGTAGAGAAGAAGAAGAGGAGGAAAAACGTTTAGAAGAACTTGAAAAACAAAAGGAAGAAAAATTAAAATTAGAACAAGAAAAGAAGGAAAAGAAAAAACAGAAAGAAAAAGAAAAGAAAGAAAGATTAAAAGCAGAAGGAAAATTCTTAACTCCTAAACAAAAAGCTGACAGGGCTCGTGCACAGCTACTTTTAGAGACTTTTAAAGCGCAAAGTGAAGCGTTATTGCGAGCTCAATCAACTACAGAAAAATTAGATGAAAATGGTGAATCTGATGATTCAGATGAAGAAAATAATGAAAATAATGATGAAAATGATGAAAATATTGTAGCCAAGGTTGAAAAAGTTGAAACTCAAAATGGAAACACAGACGAAGAAGAGAAATCCAATCTTCGAGCTGCTGTTGTGTGTGTCTTGGGTCATGTAGATACTGGAAAAACTAAAATATTAGATAAGCTGCGCAGAACTAATGTTCAAGATGGAGAAGCTGGAGGTATTACTCAACAAATTGGAGCTACAAATGTTCCACTTCATGCTATAAAAGAACAAACCAAAGTTGTGATTGATTATGAAAAACGAAAGTTTCTTGTTCCGGGATTATTAATTATTGACACACCTGGCCATGAATCTTTCAGCAACCTTCGTAATAGAGGCTCATCATTATGTGATATTGCTATCTTAGTAGTTGATATCATGCATGGTTTAGAACCACAAACTATAGAATCAATTAATATTTTAAAATCTAAAAAAACACCTTTTATTGTTGCGTTAAATAAAATTGATCGATTGTATGACTGGCAAACTAATCCGCGTAAAGACGTAAGAGATATTTTGAGTTCTCAGCATTCCAACACTCAAAATGAATTCAAAACAAGATCACAAAACGTCATATTACAATTCGCCGAACAGGGTCTAAATGCGGCTCTATTTTATGAAAATCCTGATCCAAAATCGTATGTATCTTTAGTACCTACATCAGCTATTACTGGCGAAGGAATGGGAAATTTATTAGACCTTATAATTGAAAACTGCCAAACACATTTGTATAAAAGACTATTATTTAGTAATGAACTACAAGCTACTGTGTTAGAAGTAAAAGCTATAACTGGTTTAGGAACAACTATTGACACCATTTTAGTAAATGGTTACCTCAAAGAAGGAGATACGATTGTTGTAGCAGGCACTGATGGACCTGTCGTTACCCAGATAAGATCGTTATTAATGCCTCAGCCCTTAAAAGAACTGAGAGTAAAAAATGCATATATTGAGTATAAAGAAATAAAAGCTGCTCAAGGTGTTAAAATTGCTGCTAAAGATTTAGAAAAAGCTATAGCTGGATTAAATATTTATGTAGCTCATAAACCTGATGAAATAGAACATCTTAAAGATTTAGTAGCAAAAGAATTAAAATCTGCTCTTAGTACTATAAAATTACAAGATAGAGGTGTTTATGTTCAAGCTTCTACTTTAGGTTCATTAGAAGCGTTACTGGATTTCTTGAGATCCAGTAAAATACCATATAGTAATATAAGAATTGGCCCTGTTGTTAAAAAAGATGTTATGAAAGCTTCAATTATGTTAGAACATTTTCCATTATATGCTACTATATTAGCTTTTGATGTAAAAATTGAAAGAGATGCACAAGAATTAGCAGATATGTTGAATGTTAAAATATTCCAAGCTGATATTATTTATCATTTATTTGATAAATTTACGGCTTATCAAGATGATTTAAAAAAGAAAAACCGAGATCAATTCAAATCTATTGCAGTTTTTCCTTGCAAGCTTAAAGTTTTACCACAGTTTGTTTTTAATTCAAGGGATCCAATTGTTATGGGAGTAATGGTAGAATCTGGAATTGTAAAAGAAGGTACTCCTCTATGTGTTCCCAGTAAAGAATTTGTAGATCTAGGTATTGTGACAAGTATAGAAAACAACCATAAGGCCGTAGAAACCGCCAGAAAAGGTCAAGAAATTTGTATTAAAATTGAACCAATACCAGGAGAAGCGCCAAAAATGTTTGGAAGGCATTTTGATGAAAAAGATTTATTGGTGAGCAAAATATCCAGACAGTCTATAGATGCATGTAAAGATCATTTTAGAGATGATTTATTGAAGACTGACTGGCAGCTAATGGTTGAGCTCAAGAAATTATTTGAAATTTTATGATAAAATTAATTTATGTTTAATAATTTTTCTATGAAATTAAATAAATTAAATAATTCCAAGTTGGAAAATATTTTCTATAATTGTTCTTTTATTATAAAGATTATAAATTAAAATAATATTAAAGAGAGTTTTTTTATATTACCTATTATACTACCAAAAGCATTCAAGAAATTTTATTACTAGTGCGTTGATTACAGTGAAATACATAATTTTAAGTATAATGTATATTTTTTAAATATTTTAATGATTACAATACATACTTAAATAAGGAAAATATTTAAAACTTTAAAGCTTAAATATAATATTATATTCATAAAAAAAAAAAAAAAAAATTGCTAAATATATTAGAGACATAATTATTATAAATAATTTGTTTCATCAAGTAGGTAGTCCACTTAAATAATTATTACATTGAGATAAAAGAAAGTCTTATATTGTAAAGTAGATGTAAAATGATGATTAAATAAAAATGCAGCTGTATATATAATAATATTATTTATGAAATGATTAAATATGATAGTTGCAAACCCATTCAAGCAAAATTTATATTAGTAAATCAGTTGAATGTTGATTGATTTGATAAAATACTATTTCTAGGAACTTATTTAATACATATAATATATGAATATTTAAGTTATCTGTATAACCAATCATATAATTACATTTATAATAAATATAATTATTGTCTATTGAAATTAACTCAAACTTAAAGATACCTATGTAATGAAACTACTTTTAACAATTTTGTTTTAGGTATGGTATTTTTGATAATAATTTAGAAATATTAAGTTATAATAATGTTTAAATTTTTTTTATCAACGTGTAAATAAATTAATACTATTGTAAGTTTTATAAATACTTAATACATGAGTAGAACAAATAATGCTGACATTATAAATTACATTTGTGAAATATAATCTTGAATTTTTGGAATAATTTTTCCATGATAATGATAATACATAAATGTAATTTTAATATATACATAAATTACAAATTCACATAATAGTTTTGATTAAAACTAAGTTAACAACCAAATGATGAGTACTCTTGATTTTTGAACATGTATTTTAAACTGAATTAGTTATTAAAATCATACAGATAATTTTATTAAAAAAAAAAAAAAAAATTAATATAGACATTAAAATACTTGAAATGAGAATAAATACTATAAATTTAATTATAAAACTACTCTTTACTAATAGGTTTTTGTTTAAATGATTAATTATTATATTCATGAATCGATGAAGTCATTTTACTATTTAAGGCAAATAATTTACTAATTATTTATTAATGGTAAGCACTTATATTTTTTTTACCTATTTAATTATCTAGAAAAGAAATACTTACTAAAATCAACGTGAATCATATATTATTTAAGAGAAGGAGCAAATTACATTTTTGCCAATTTTATAATAACATATTTTTTTTTTTCAAATGGGCACGTAGTATTATATTACCTATCAATAAACACGAAAGGCAATTAAAACAGGCGTATATATTTGACCCATTTTTATTATTGAAATAATTTTTAAAATATTTCGATAAATTATGATTCTATTATCCAACAATTTTATAATTTTTAAAGAAAATAATTGTTTAACTCATAAGTCTATACCCACATATATACTATAGGTAATGGCAGACTATAATACAGTATTCATTCTTTATTACGGAAAAAATAATCCAATTACAATTATTTATAATGTGACATTTTTTTCTTTTCATTAATAATCAGGTTTAACAATTCGAGGATTTAAACTAATACAATAACAAATTAATTACCAATAAAAAAAATTTCAGATAAAATAAAATAATAGTGAAAATTCTTAATTTACAATAAATAAAATGACGCTGAATAATTTTATGATCAAATGAAATGACCACGTTGTGGAAGTACGTAATTCAGATTTCAAACGAAGTACGTAGACATCAACAGTGT
Organism: Sipha flava; assembly: GCF_003268045.1. Classification (NCBI taxonomy): domain Eukaryota; kingdom Metazoa; phylum Arthropoda; class Insecta; order Hemiptera; family Aphididae; genus Sipha; species Sipha flava. The sequence continues at coordinate 6,193,991 of NW_020271713.1, forward strand.
TTGATAAAACAACTTTTATCGCACGAGACTTATCCAAATTCTTTATATTAGAAATTCCAAGATGTGAATATTTAAATTTAGGGAGGTTAGTACCCATTTCTACATATAGTTTTGAAATTTTATCTTAACCAGAATTAGTTATTTTATCAGAGCTATTTATTTCTTGTAAATTGAAAATTATAATATTTAAACTTACTTGTCTATTCATCATTTCTGTAATTAAATCTTTCTTAAAGGATTTATGTAAAAAATTATTTTTGATCTCTAAAACCTCAATTTTATTTTCAAGAGCAATAAACTTTTCTTTAAGAATTTTACTATCTTCAATTAAATTGGCTATTGTTTTAAGTATGTCTTAAATATTTTTATTTAATTTGTTCATTCCAATATTGGTATTTTTTAAAGAAGACAATAACTTACTTTACTTAAATATCAACTCTTCCAATGTCACTCTGATATCGTCAACTCATTAACCTAATAAAAATTTATTAAACGATAATAATCATATTCACTAAATTTAATGATGATGAGAAATAACATAAGAATATAAAATGATTTCTCTTGATGTTAAAAATGTAAACACATCCATTTCTAAACACGAAACAATAAATGTTTTTAAAAAAAAACTAATACGCAGTAATAAATTCAATGCAAGCAAAATACAAAAAATTATTCAATCAATAAATATAATTATTAATCAAAACTATTTTCAATATAATTATAAATTATATTCGTAAAAAAGAAGTATTAGTTATGGATGGACCTTAAGTGGTCTTAAACTGCTAATATTTAAAGCTTGGTGAATTTTAGGAAAAATTATTAAAACCTTTAAAACTAGAATTTATTAATTTTAGATAAAATGAAAAGGGCACAGAAATTTCTATGTGGTTTACAGCCCCCACAGCTCTATGCATACTACGCCCATGATTTCGACCAAGGAAAAAGTCCAAGCAATTTACTTATGAATCAACCGATAACCCAATTAAAGATCCATTGCATTCATATGAAGTAAATATGCATAATGTAACATTTGATTAGGTTGTTGAAAGTATTGTAGTACGTTTTGAAAAACACAAACATTTGTATGCTGACTTCAATTGTTTAGATCTAGATAATTTTTGTTCCAATACATCTTTGCCAGAAAATGCATTAAAAAGTTTCCATATAAAGATTTTACCATTTATGTCAGATTTGTATTACGAACAGCTCTGTCAAGAGTATAATGACTTTGTTTCCAAATGGCCAATTTTAAAAAGAAATTCTTCGAGTGATCAATATAAAAATAACAACAGTATTGAAATAACTTCAGATGAAGATAATGGTGAGTAGGTATGCTCAATTTGTAATTTGTTTAGTCA
>NW_020271713.1:6195448-6217083 GCF_003268045.1 Sipha flava
AAAAATATTAGAAAGATGTTTAGGTAGTTACGTATTTTATTGCTTATAACATTTTCATCGGTAATAGAATAGATCAAAAAAGTTTTTTTAGCCGTATAGTAGTATTTATTTCGGAAATTCCGGGCCATGACGACGATACTGACGTGTCACGACGACTGTTGGCAAATTGATTGCTAACGTTATCGTAATCGTAGCTCAATACTTTCCTATCAATTGACATTTTATTATAGAACACCTAAATATTCTTTCATTTTATCGCCGACTGCAGCAGTACACGTATGTAAAATATGTTTCATTGTTAATTTATGTTGTAATTCATTGTGTTAATTTAATTAGATGTCAATGTAAATAAATTAAAAATTGCATTAATATTTAATACATTTATATATAATGCCCCCCTAAAAATTTGCTTTGCCCCTCCTGAAAATTTGGTCTGGCTACGGGCCTGGCTGTGTTATTTGTTGTTTCTCCATAATTGTAAACTATAATTTATTTACCAATGTTTACCTGGGCCTTTATTTTGCATATAAATTGTTACTCACATTATCAATCACTCAAGTAGGATATGAACAATGTTTTTCAAAACTTAAATATATTAAGAACTATTTAAGGAATTCAATGTCACAAAAACATTAAAAAAGCTTTATATTAATGAGTGTGGAAAAAAAATGTTAACTGAAATAAACCCTAATGATTTTATTGATAAAGTTGCTACACGTAGTCAAGTTTTAAAAAACAAATTAATGTATTAAATGTTGCCTATTTATAAAATAAATTGTTTTCTTATAAATTAGGTATACATTTATATTTTCCGTAATGTTACAAATTCTTAAATTTAAGTATTAAATTCCTAGATTTCATTGTCAAATAACTTAATATGATTCCCGAAATAATATTACATAGGTACCTAATATAAATGCAAAACTAGTAAGTATGATTATTTTTTTGAATTTCATCATTGATTAAATTTAACTTTTAAGTATCTATCATAAAGTAAGGTAATTATTAGTTAATACATACATATTTTATTAGACAGTAATATCTAAACTATATTATGTTCATTGGTAAACGAAAAATATATAATTTTTCATAAAAATAAATTTTTTGATCATTTACTCTTACAATTTACTACATTTTTGTAATTTTGTGTATAATATTAATTTATCAAAAGTTATGTTTTTAGGAATATATTTGGTATTATATTATTTATATATAAATATGATATTAAGAATATAAAATACATTTGTAAAAGGAATGCTAGCGAAGCAAGTGGTACATTTTTGGAGGCCCTTTTGATTGGGGGTCCTAAATTTCAGTTCTCGGTAATATTAAATATCCCTATCTGACGCTGTACCTATGTCATGAGTTTGGATGGTAATATTAGAATTTTTAAGGTTTATTTATTTATTTACACTGTATTTTTATTTTATTTTTTTTAGGTTTATAATATATTTTGTTGAAGTTGGTTTTATTGATTTTGATTATTTGCGTGGACATTTTTATACGTCGCCCAATGAAAATCCCTTAAAATATTTACTATGTACTACGTAGGTATATCTTTTTCCCATCAGTAATTCTGGATGAATACATTTAATTTAAGGCATTAATTTAATCCAGTGGCGTGTCGAGATAAAAATGTTTTTGATGCCAATTGCAAAGTCTAGATTACCACCCACCCACCCATATTTAAATTCATCTCATTCAGAACTCATACATCAATATTTCTCTACCTAAATATATAGGTACGATAATTATGTGATTTACATATTATTATCCAACAACCACCCACCCCTTTTTAACTTGATGCCTGGGTATCATTTAGACCTATATTCGGCACGCCACTGATTTAATCTACAGCTTAACAGTAAAAAAATTAAAAATACTGACGAAAAGCGAAAAAAATTTATATTCACTCTTTCGAGTGTTCGTTCGAGTGTGTTGATATCGATGTTATCTTTGGCGAGGAATTACGACCACGATACTAACAATATCAAGTTCACTGATAAGTTTCTCGCTCATTTCTATCCGGTACTTTTTTTTGTTCATGTCTATAACCTTATAAATAATATAACTTCTATATATAATTATTTGAATTATTATTGTTATTATTATCGTTTTTAATATTATAATTAGTTGTTAGGTTCAAGAATTTCCACCGGCGTTACAGTTTGTTTACAATAACGATAGTGATCTTGAGGATTTTAAAAATGAAAACATTTTTTCGATTTATACTGTGCATCATAGCCCTAATAATCTATTGCGAATACGTTATATACTACCTAGTGTTGATACAAGTAAGAATTTAAATTTTGAAATAACTGTTCCTCTTTTGAAAATACTGTTTGAATTCTGGGTTGTACAAATTATATCAAATGACAGACTTTTAAATTGAAATTTTTTCTTATTAGTGAAGTAATAGATTCTTGTTTGGAAATTATTTCTTCTTATTATTCTTCTTCTCCTTCGCCTTTCTCCCAACTATTTGGGGTCAGCCATTCTTATCCAAAAACCTCCAATCGTCTCGATTTTCTACATCCGTAGGGCACACACCAACAACTCTCATATCATTCTCAATCATATTCAACTTCTTCTTTAGTTTTCCTCTTTTTTCCTTTCGTTTTCATTTTCATAACAACTCATACTACATTTGTTTTCTCTCATCTCATCACATACTCAAAATATCTCAGTCTATTTTCCCTTAACTGGTCCACTATGAACGCTATACCAATACTACCTCTCACATATTCGTTCCTTATTTTATTTACATTTGTTACTCCACTTATCCATTTAAGTATTCTCATTTTTACAACACTAATACTCTGTTCTATTTTTCTGTCAACGGCTCAATGCTCTAAACCATATAGCATAGTTGGTATCACTACACTCCTATAACTTGTACCTTTCAGCCTCATTAGAATTCTCTTATCACAAAAACCCCTGATGCTTCTTTCAATTTTATGTTTAAAAATTATTTAAAATGAAAATATTAAAGCAGGCTTAATCAAAGCCCATCCCCTCATATGGTTCTATATGCATACGCATAGCCTATAAAATGGAAATCATAGCATAACATGGTCTTAGAAAAAGTGTGTATTAGTTTGGTCAGAAAACATGTCTGGTAGGTAGTGGGCTATTTACTTTTTAAAAATAAGCAATAATATAATAAAAAATCTTATTGATTACTGTGTATAAGTTAATAAATGATTGGTTATTTTTCTATTAATTTAATAATTTTAATTATATCAGATAAGGACTAATATATAATACATATATACACATATAATACATGCTATCAATTCTGCACAGTAAAATTATTTTTTAAGTTAATACCTTATAATATAATTACTATAATTCAATTAGGTACCTACACAAATGATACCAGTTTTCAAATTTAAAAATTACTTCTGAAAGATGTACATTTAAAACAATTTTTTTGAAAGTAAGTATTAACTTACAAATAATATTTAAAAGTATAATAATATATAAGTAACTTTAACACTTTAATTTATTTAAATTATGAATATAACTTTTTTAATAGAAAACCTCAAATCTTCAATTAACCAACATCATTAAACCTTAGGGCAAAAATTAATTTATGTACTATAGACATAAGCACAATTAGGGTGGCTAGGAGCTAAACACCCCCTAAATTTTGTATAGCCCCCCCCCCCAAATACTTATGTCATACATACACTAAATTACGGTATAATATGAAACAAATTTTATATTTATTTTTACTCATACACACCGAAAAATAATGCAAATATAATAAATAATGCAGAATATGAATATTTTAAGGAACATGTTACTCAACAAATTTTTCCAAATTTATTTAAACTCGTTTAAGTAGCAATCATATTACTAGTCAGTTCATCCATTTGTGAGAGATAATTTTTGGCAATGCAAAGGATTAATTCATATTTAAGGTCTACTATGGCTCAAAACTGGTTCAATGAATTATGTATTCTTAATATAAAAAAAGATATTGTTATAGACGTTGAGGATATTTTAAACAAATTTTCTAAAACATGAAGTAGAATAAAACTAATGTGATTTACTTTTTAATAATTTGTTTTGATTAAAACATACATATTTAAGTATTGTAAATTAATAACTTTGATTAGTACATTTAATCTGAACGTAGATTTTTTTGTGTCAATAAAGTGTTCAATATAAATCTGAGTTTCAGCCCCCCTCCTCCAAATCTTAAACACTATTTGCACTTATGACCATAGATATTTTAAGTTTCTGTCACAGTTTCATTATATTATATTATTTAAATAATTCTTGACCATTAATAATACCTATTTAGTATAATTAACAAATTGAAACTAAAATTAAAAAAAAACAAATGTTACTCACTAAAATATTGATAAATGTATTTGTAATTCTATATTTAATATTATAATATATTAACATTGTTAATAGAATATATAATTAACTTATAATTGTATCACTAAATGTCTAAATATAGCATAGTAATGTAGTTCTATCTATTGTGTTTTATTCATTGTGTAATTTTAATTTTTGCCTTTTGGCGCAATATTTTAAAGAACTAAAAACTGGCTCTCTTACTTCAGATAATGGTAACTTACTTTATACTTATCAATTTAAAATTGTATATAATATGTTATAATTTTAAATTCTTATAATTTAGAGAATATATCTTATTTACAGCTAAAACAATATTATAGTAATTATTTCAACTAAATTAATTTTTAATAAATGCATACCCATATAAATGCCCTTATAACCTTCAACAATTATTTTTACAAAATACTATTTTTGACCAAATTTAATTCATTAACATTTTTCAGAACATATATATTACTTTCTCTATAGCCAATATAATTATATTCTAAAATGTGAATATATCATTATCCATTCAATCATTAATTATTTTAAAATGTTTAGTGGATTAAATACTTAGTAATATTAATATTAGTTAATATTAAAGTTAATATTTAATTTTGTAAGAACTATAGTTCTTACAATAACATTAAAAAATATCTAACTATTATCTTATTTTTAGTGCAATTGGCCTTCATATAACAACACAAAATCAGAACAACCTGTTAAAGTAATGTTTGTAGCTGATACACATTTACTTGGTAAAAGAAAAGGACATTGGCTTGATAAAATGAGACGGTAATTTAAAATTAAATTAAAATTTTTTGGAATTATCTAAATTATAATCCTGCCATCTTTAATTGAAAAAGTTGTAAAAACATTTCCTATTTGTTCATACATAAAATGAATGAAATTTTTAAAAAAAATGAATATTAATTCATGATAGAATTAAAGATTACAAGATGATTTATTGATAGACAACACTTTGATTAACAGATAGAAACTTAATAGAATAGATAGATTATTGTAAACATTATATTTTAAAATTATTGATATTTAAATATACTAAGAACTATTATAATCTTAATAATTAATATTGACTATTGATTATAATATTATACATACATATATTTACTTAGTTTTATATTGTATTACCAAAATAAAATCAATTGTAAATTACTATTTACTTTGATTATAATAATAATACAGTTAAATATTTACATTTTTAATAAAAAAATGTCAAGTAAAGCACACTTTAAAAATGTATGAATAATTGAACTTAAAAAAATCAATTTTATATCATTCAAAAGTACCTGATTTAATAAAATTATAACCATTTCTGATAAGTTGTTAAATATTTTAACCTGAAATCATACATAAATATACATAATAATATATATACATAATATTTAAATTTTAAAACTTGTTAAAAAATTTTTTTTATATAAATCTTCTCTTAAAAACTATTTATCAATTTTGTTTAATAATTAAATTTGATTAAATAATAATTTTTATATTTAAATAATAATTTTTAAAATATATTATTAAAGTTATACTTATATTTTTAAAAATTGTATTTAAACTTATTTTATTATTTATTTTTAGTCAGAGTTCATAATTTAGTTATCTATAGTTCATAAATAAGTTATCTGATTAGTTGTTCATATATTTATTTAATCGATTGAAAGTGAATTATTTCAAAAAAATATTTCAGCGAATGGGAGATGAGTCGTGCTTTTCAAACTGCTATAAAGATACATAAACCAGAGCTTATTTTTATCTTAGGTAAATTAATTTTTATTACTTAATTAAAATGTATAACTTATAATTTCTATGTAAAAAAAAAATGAACTTGTTTGTCTATTTAATAGGAGATTTATTTGATGAAGGATTATGGAGCAGTGAAGCAGATTTTAATTCTTATGTCAAAACATTTAAATATTTATTTTCAGTCCCACAAGGAATAGAATTATATGCTGTAGTTGGTAATCATGATATTGGATTTCATTATAGGTATAAATGAATCATTTATTATAATATATATAATTTTAATTTATATTTATATTTTTAATAATTTTTATATTTTATATTTCATTATGCCATACAGTATAATTCCACAACTTGAAAAGAGATTTAATAATGCATTTAATTCTAGTTCTGTACAACTGATAAGTAAACGTAATGTACATTTTGTATTAATAAACAGTATGGCTATGGAAATGGATGGATGTTTTTTATGTTATACTGCAAAATTAAAACTAAAACAAATTTCCAGTAGGTTATTTTTAATAATAACTTATGATTAATACAAATTAAAAATTTAGTGATATAATATTATTTAACATTATCTTTTGTTGTAGACCAGTTAAAATGTATTGAAAAGGGAATTGCGTGTTCAAAAAACATGATGCTCGATGGAAGTTACAGTAAACCAATATTGTTACAAGTAATAATTATTTTGGATAATTATGTATGGGATACTAATTGTATATAAAATGTTAGTTAAATTAATATTTTTAGATGAAACAGTATGCCACTTTGATAAAAAGATTTTGATTATGTGGATTATTCATTGCATTTTATCACAGACTGTTATTCTATTCAATTTTAAATGAAGTTGAAACGTAAATAAATAAATGTATTGTTTTTTTATTTTATTAAAAAATTATTTTAAAATTTATTTATTTTTATTTTTGCTTGAATACAAAATTTAAGTATCTCATAAAATTATAAAGTATAACCTTAGTTTGATTCTAATCCAAATAATATATTATTAAACTTACCTTGATTTTAATTCAAATAATATAATATTAATTTGGCTTTATTTTTAAAGTAGGTAGTTGAAAAAATAATTTCTTATTAATACCATATTTTGCGCATTTTAGAACATTTGAAAATTATATATATTAAAATAATATCTTGTATCATGTGTTAAGTATTCTCTAAGGAATTAATATTTATAAAGTTATAGTTAGGGAATAATAAGTATAGTTAAGAACCAATTCATTGACAAAATTATTTATTTGAAATATTTAGTACTGGAATCCAAACATTTGTACTAATGTCGATTGGAAGAAGTTTTTTTTATCCATCAGCTTTATTAATTTTAGGTATTATAATTAAATTAGTAAATACTAATTTATCTACTTTTATGTAACTTAAAATAACAATGTTTTTTTTTTTTTAATTTAATGAGCTTAGCGCTAAAATTTCATGTACTTATTCATCATACCTTTCTTCAAATAACATGGTGCTGCTTCTACCTATATTAGATTTTTTAAATTTTGATTCATTCTAAAAACTTCCATGTTCACTATTCAGTGTTAATGTTGTATACCACACTGAAAATAATTTGAACATAATATCACTCATGAATTATTAGAGCATAATAGTATTTCACTTTGATATCTGTGAATATTTGTAATATGAGCGATAAATATTGACGCAGTTCCTTAATGTTCATTGTCGAAATGGCTTAGCAGCCACTAAAATATATTGTCTAATTCTGATAAGACATTTTGTACAATGACTAGGGAATGTGTGTATTATATATTTGTCTGGCAATATCAGTTATTTTATATTATACCTGAAATATACATACTGCCAGTAACATATATATTAATATGACTATCTGATGATATATTTTTAAAATATTTCAATTTATTAATTTGATTTAATGATAATTTTCTATTTCAGCACTTTCCTTTGTACAGAAAAAATGATATCGCTTGCAACGAATTGGACTCGGCCCCGATAAAAGAAAAAGAAACACCATTTCGTGAAGGTTGGGATTGTCTACGGAAAGATGCAACAGAAATGGTACATACTATTTACTACCTAATTCTATAAGATACATTACTAAAACTATTGAAATTATATATAAATTAATCATGTCATTATATAATATGGCAGCCAAATTAATGAGATTAATGTTAAAATGAGAATATACCTTTTTTTTCTATTTGAGTGCTCTTTACCAGTTGCTATACATCTACATGGCTATGTTTATTATGACAAATAAATTTTATTTTTACAAATTAATTATTAATCCAATTATTTTATGAAATATTAAAATATTTACAGTACTATATTATTAATAAATATTTATTTACCATACTAAGTATTTTATAATAAATATGTTATTAGTTGTTGAAAATTATAAAACCTCGCGTGGTGTTTGGTGGTCATACACATCACGGGTGCCATTTGAAACATGAAAATGGAATACATGAATATAGTATTTCTTCATTTAATTGGAGAAATAAATATAATCCTAGTTATATGCTTGTAAGTATCATGCAAATTAATCAAAAATAGTATTTTTTTTCTTTTATTAAATATTTTGTAATGAGTTATCAAATGTATAATTTTTAACGTTTTCATTACAGGCATTATTTACAGCAGACACTTATTCCGTTGAAACTTGCCACATGCCTCGAGAATATACTATTTTCCTTATTTACTTAATTATGATTATAGTTATGCTATTTAAATTATTAAAAAATGAAATAAAAATTGCACGCATAAATATTTTACGATTTATTAACCATAAGTTTAAATTAAAATATTTCACAACAAAAAATTAACACTAGTCATTAAATAATGCTCTTCTCATATAATGGTTTTTCAGCAATTAGTCGGCCAAAGCCAAACCTAGTAAGATCAATCGAGCTGTATCCATTCTCTGTGATTGCTTCCATGATCGCACGGCCAATGGCCGGTGCCTGTTGTATACCTAACATTTACAAAATAATTATCAATGTCTATATAATATGCAAAATGAAAGTTGTTAAGAACTCATACTTACCATGACCACTAAAACCAGTTGCAAAGAACAAGTTAAAATAACTAGGATGGGGTCCTACGATTGCATTTTGATCGTACCAATTATAATCATAATATCCAGCCCAACTACTTTTTACCTGTAAAGTAAGAACTATATAAACATCAGTATGAACAACTAAACAAATTTGAACAATTCATTAGTTAAGTATAATTTGTAATATAAAGTTGACTGATAATAAATTATACATTAATATGATAACATATCAACTATACATAGTATTGTAATAAATATATATAATAAGCAATGAACAATGAAAATAAATATTAATATACATTATACATATATATATATATACACTAGGATGGAGTCCTACGATTGCATTTTGATCATACCAATCACAATCATAATATCCAACCTAACTCTTTTTACTTGTAAAGTAAGAACTAAATAAACATCAGTATGAACAACTAAAAAAATTCGAATAATTCATTAGTTAAGTATAATTTGTAATATAAAGTTGATTGATAATAAATTATATATTAATATGATAACATATCAACTATACTATATTATTGTAATAATTATATATAATAAGCAATGAACAATGAAAATAAATATTAGTATACATTTTAAAATCTTACATTCATAATGTAACATCACATTACAATATATACTAATATTAAATATTACCTAACTGAAAAGTATTAGATTTTAATGTAATACATGTAATTTAGCCAACAATCAATGTAATTGTAACTTAAGAAAAAAAAAAAATGAAATAAAAAAAATCTTGAAATTATCTAAATATTTATACTGTAAAACTTGAGCATTATTATTAAATCTATAATCTTGTAATACAATATATTTTTAATTTATTTTATGCATATAACTGTATGCTATTTTTGTATGACATTATTGATCACACATAGAGCAACTTAATGAAATTTATTATTAAGCAATGGTATACATTATTTATATTTTAAGTAAAATACATTAGTTTGAGGTATAATTTAATATAAATATAAATAAATAAACATACAGTTTATATATAGAAATAAAATAAATAAAAGTTTAGTCTGGAACATTATTGCAGTAGGTACGATTGGTTTTCTAATTCATCATTGAGTCAAAGTCAATAAAATCGCAATTTTTTTTTTCATATTTTGTCACGATTTTATTGACTGTATATATCTGACGATGCATTTTTAATTTGAATACTTAACACATAATACTTCAGGCTAAGAGCTTATTTATTTATTTTGTTTATTTATTTATATATTAATAATTTTTAAATAATAAGCAGATATGGAAGGGGTTATGATAGTATGGCAGGTATAATATATATGTTATACAGAATGAATACTATTGTATAGTATGCCATTATATATATAATGTTGTTACCTATATTGTTATGTTGTTATATTATGTATAATGTTGTACCTTAAAAATATAATAATAATTTAGACTAAGTATTTATTTATTTTTATATATAAACTAATTATTTATAAATTAATTTACAAGTATTAACCAATTAATAATTTTTATTTTATTTTCTATAATTTACAGAATTTTTTTTTATCAGATTTTGTAGATCTATTGCAATGTTCTAATTAAAAAGTAAAATATATTATGTTTAATAATCAAAAATAAATATTAAATAACATTAAAAAATCTTGTACAATGTTGTGTTTTCACATTTCAAAACTATTGAATAATTCTATATTTATTTAGTATTCAATGCAGTCTTAAATTATTTTAAAACATGTAATAATCTTGCATCAATTATGTACATAATTTGAGTTGAAATTCTTTTTAATTATATTTTATTAAATTCATCTTCAATGTATTTTATATTTTAACACTAATTATAACCAGAAATCATAAGCAATAATTTAATTTTATTATGTTAAATATTTATTGGATTAATTTTAATAATTACTTTTGCTTCTTCAAAGGCAGGAACTCTGTGAGCAAGATTTGACCAAATCTCTTTTTCAAAAAATTCGTGATCTACATCCAAATTAGCTGTATCCGGTTCATCATCTGGCATTGGTGATTTACCACATATGTAGTGGTTATCAAAACTGTCAGGCCTACAAATAATTAATCCATACTATTAATTTTAAATATAGAAATTAGACCTAAAGAATATGAATTACATATATTTTAAAAAGAATTTTAATTTAAAAATGTATTCATAAATAAATAGTAATTTTCTGAAGTACAGTAATAATTAATCATATTTGACTAATTATAATTTTAATATTATTTTTAAATTAAGAGCAATGTGCGTGAGAAATGAATACTGCTAAAAGCCAATAAAGTTAAATTGTATGTTTACATATAAATAAGAAATATTAAATAAACATTAATTAATTAAAAATTAGTTTTCTTATATTTTAAATAAGAAATATTAATATTAAGTTACATTTCTAAAGCATAAATAATTCATTAGGAACTGTTTACGAATTTGTTCTACATATAAACTTCATAGATCTTTAGAATACATGTCATGTTTATAGGTAAATGATAAATAAATTGTACCAACCTGAAATAAATTCCAGATGGATCAATAACCATTGGAGCCAATGAAGGACCCTTAGGAGCATGGTAATAATAAACATAACGTTTACTGTAAAAAAAATAAATAATAAAAAGATAAATAAAACTTGTCTAATACCTAATATTTTAATGTTTGTTCCAATTTACCGAGCTTCAACGGGCAAAGGCGTTGATAAAAATCCTTTACCTTCACCAACCTTAGCCTTTCTGGCAATATTTCCTGAATTAGCGCCAGCTGCTATTATACATATACCAAAAACTATTTGTTGGGTTTCACCATTTGCTAAATTGATCTGAAATAAAGGTTGTCATTTATATTTAAGTCAATAAACATTAAACATTAATTTAAAAAATCCAAATCAATAAAATGTATTATTAAAATATTCAAATAAGAATAAAATACCTATTTCTTTTATTATTTTACTATTTTTACTAAAAGAGGAATAATATTTAATAATATTGGTATAAAAATGTATGAAAAAAAAACTGATTTACACATACCTTTACACTGTTAATTCCTTCATATTCTTTATTAGGATTTCCCTCTGCAGATATACTTTGATCAAATTTAAAACCAAAATCAGTCACTTCGCCCTCAACATAATATGTCCCAAGTGATTTAGCTTTAGTTCTAAATGCATTCAACAATGACCATGGATCAAACCTATACAATTAGTAATGTACAACAATAAATATATATATCTAAATAATTACAATTAATACCATCCAGAATTTAAACTTCCAAAACTTCCTAATTCAATATCATCTACATTTAACCAAGGATATTTTTCCTTAATCATGTCTGGCGTTAACAGCTCAACACAAGCTCCAAGTTCTCTAAATATTAATAATGAAAAATTTAAGAATAATAACTTCCAAATTATAAAATAGATCATACTTTTGTACTTTATGATTTTCTAACATAGTATCTGCTCCTTTTTTTGTGGCTAAAAATAAATAACCAGATGGGTTAAAATTTACTTCAGGTGGATCTTGATCTGGTACAGTTAGGTAATCTTTGATATCTCGAAGAAATTCAGCACTAAATTGGGATAACTGAATATTTTCTTTGAGTGAAAACTGTTGACGAATTCCTCCACATGATAATACTGAAGATGCTTTTTCATACTAAAATATTAAACTCTTTCATCTTTTATTAAGTTAAAAATAATAGATGCACATAAGAATTTTAGTTTGTGAAAATAAGTTTATATAATATTAGTATTTTGTTAAAAATCAATAGTTAAATTTGATTAGGACTTTATATTTTTATAACAAAAATATTATATAGTAAAAAAAAATGTTTTTATTTTTTCTAACGTCCTTTTAAATATTATTATATAATATTATATATAATTAAAAATTTGAAATAAGTCTTTTACTTGAAATAATTAATAAAACTATTAAATAATATACAATAAATTAAAAAAAATTAATCTGAATGATAAAAAATACACTAAATTGAAATATTACTGATTGAATAAATAATTAAATCATAGAAATAAATAAACAAAATAAGCTTTTTAACAACAAAAATTAAATATACACAATATTTAAATTTTATAATTATCTAGTCAATAAAAAATTGTAATTCAAATATTAAGAACTATGATGGAATAAGTAGTTTTCTCAGAATCATAGTAAACAAATAAATGTATACAAACTATAACAATTTGAAAATCAAATTAAAATTGAATAAATACTATACATTAAATTGTTATAAAATCCTAAATGTAAAATTTCTCAACTCCAATACAATACTTATATGAATATTAAAACATAATATTAATACAATTACCAGGAATAATGTCAATAATACTAGATCAATTACTATACCTCTTGAAGAGTTAAAATAGTTTTGTTTACCGATAAATCTTTTTCAACAACAGCAATATTTAATCCGTCTCTGCATTTGTTTTGAAGCCAATAAGCAATGGATGAACCCATCACACCTCCACCAATGATCAGTACGTCTACTGTTTTGGGGAACAGTTTATTGTCCTCGTATTGGTCAAATGGATCATTAAATGTTTTTACTATCTCGTTAAAGTCCCTCTTCAAAAATCTTTTACACCTATCAATTGGATTTTCATTAACAGTGTCTGGGTCGTAGTGATTTCGGGGACTTTTCCTCTCCGAACTGTCATGCTTGAATCTTTGTGCGCACAGATTATAATTGAAATTGCTACGCAGAATCGAGCTGATTTTGCGCGTATACATGTTGGATGGTACTGATCAACCGACAACGTTCAGCGGACCGAATGCGATTGGCAATGGCGAGTGAGGTATTAATAGGTCATCGCATTAGCTTATCTTCGAAAATCAAATAATATGCACAACGGTTTTACCAATTAATTGCTGTTGTTGATGAGACTCGGAAAACGCATTGAACACGTGCTGCTTTTAGCGTGTATGATGGCACGTTGTCGAAAAGGCTAACAAAAACGTTCAATGAGCAAAGCAAAACGTAGTATTATAAATAATAATACAACTAATTAGTATTATTACTGTCAAAAAGTGTAAAGGTTATGCGTGAACAAGATTATTCAAACCGTGCCGGCTAAATGAATACTTATCTGTTCAGTGTTATCAATCGATAAGAACCGTGTACTAATTGATACCGCCAGCATTTGCATAATAATATTGCAGTAATATTGTTGAATGTTGTGGTATGCGGCCCAGGTTAGGCCGTTTGCACACTAGTTCGTATCGGACGATATTATCGGTGATTTTATCGGATACACCGATAATGCGTATAATAATTTTTATCAATCGTATGCACACTAATTCCGATCCGATAAAATGTCTGATTTATTTCACCGATATCGTTGTGCATGTCGGACAAACGACCAAAATCGGACGATACTTTAACGGTTCGGTTTTAATAATTACTTAAAATAAATGGTTCGTTTGCACACTCGTCAATATTATCGGAATAATGAAATAAAATGTAATTTTAATTCATCGCATGCATCAAGTAGACGTATTCAATATTTTTTGAGTAAATACAAAAAGTATTGTGAATTTTGAAAAATGAATTAGTTTCCCTACGACATGTCGACTCTGATTGAATTGGCGGAATCAAAGCCATGTCTTTGGGATAAAACGATAAACGAGTATAAAGACAGAAATCTAAAAAAAAAAAACAATGGGAATTTAATGTGTAATATAGCTAAGAGAGCGATTTTCTTTTTAGAATTAATTTTTAATTGTTAAACATTAGAAATAGTAAGAAATTACTGATAGATACAAGCCCAATAATCGTAATAATTTGATTTTTATTCTTTTATCGGACCGATAATTTTGACTAAAGTGCAAAATAGATCCATTTTCCACTCACTGCTCAGTTAACGCATGTTTACTAATCTATGACGCACATGTTCACTGTTCAGCCGTTCAGCGTCATATTCTTTTTTGTGTTCAGTTTCAGTAGTATCTATACTGTTATTTTATTTCATATTATTTTATATTTTACGTCATTGGTTCAGTGTTCATCAGGGCCGTTCCGAAGATGAAAATCAAGGGGGGTGAATAATATGAAAAATTCCGACTACAATTTTTTTACTCAATGTATGTAGTATAATTAGCTATATGTAGTCGTATTTTTACTTTTTAACATGTATATATGTGTCAATGTGTCAGTGTCGCACATTCTTAAAATTGACAATTTCATTATATATATATATATATATATATATATATATATATATATATATTTTATATTGTATAAGTAGTTATAGAAATTTTATTCGTGTATACACAGTGTCGGAAAAACATCACGGTTCAGATGGTGGTACCTAACGGAACGTACGTTACGCCAGCACCGACCATTAGGAAAATTTGATTTTTTTCACTATCAATAATTAGCACGTAATTAGCATGAATTTGCATGACCAATTTCGCAATTTGCATGTCATCCATTTCTCCAGAATCGCAAAAATTAACGGGCGGTGCTGGCGAAACGTTTCGTCAGCACCGCCCAATCGCAAAAATGGAATTTCATATATTTTTTCATAGCCATTATTTAGCACGCAATTAGCATGAATTTGCACGACTATCACTTGCATATTTTCGCGAATTTTACATATTTCGTAAAAATTTGAACTCTATGCACTTATAAAAATACAATTGTTACTTACATTTTTTGTTTTTTTTATATCCGATAAGGAAAACTTATAAGGCACTCTGTATTAAGTTTTCAAGATTTTTTGAGCGGCCAAATTTTTAATCGATATTTAAAAAAAAAATCCATAATTTAAATTGTCAATAAATAGCTCGAAAAAAGTCAAAATGCTTTGAAAATTTGACTGTCTATAGACAACACTAATATAAATATTTGGTGAAAATTTTATGTTTTTAAACTTATTATTTTTTGAGTTATTGTAAAATAAAATAATCATTTTTGTCGAAAACTGGGTTTGAATAAAAATTCCTGTTTTTCCGTTGCTTTTTTAGGATTTTTCCTGACGCTTTTGAAAACTATTGGAGATTTTCTAAATTCAATCTTTAAAATGCACAATTGGTTTCCAATTTGCTACTGGAGATTATCTCTGACTTTGAGGTATTAATTCATGTAGTTATGGTGTACACATACACAAAAAATATACATCATTGTTAAATCAATACATTCCTCACTCCGTTCAGAATCGAAAAAACATTTATTATTTGTTATTAGCTGGGACTCAATTTACCAACCCCGGTCATAATTTTATAGTTTTGACATAGGTAGTATAGATACTAATGTAATATAAATATTCGCAAAAGTAAATACTATTTATTATTATTTAATACATAAATTATAACTAATATTATATATTATGAATTACATATATCCAAAAAGACCTTAAACAAAGTGATAAAAATTTAGAATAAAAAACATAAGTGTAATTTTATGTCTTTGACTTGTCTACAACAAAACCAACAAATTTTATTTTGATATTCCAATTTATATTGTGTAAATAAGAATTTCACAAGGAACTGTGGTGGTTTCTTTTACAGCCTTTGGTTTATTTTGTACATCGTCGTATATTTCCCAGTTGTGAGGTCCACGTTTACACAATGCCAAATAGTGACCTATGGATGTTCTAAGACGACTAAGTCCACGGCGATAACTACAAACTCCTCTAAGTTCAAAACTTTTCCCCGAATATTGTAGAACCTCAGGAATATTTTGCTATTTTGCGTGCTAAATAATGGCTATGAAAAAATATATGAAATTCCATTTTTGCGATTGGGCGGTGCTGGCGAAACGTTTTGCCAGCACCGCCCGTTAATTTTTACGATTCTGGAGAAATGGATGACATGCAAATTGCGAAATTGGTCATGCAAATTCATGCTAATTACGTGCTAATTATTGATAGTAAAAAAAATCAAATTTTCCTAACGGACGTTGTCGTGACTGCTCGCGTCCCCTGACCGGTGATGGGTGAAGGGACGGGGTGTCGCGGTGACGTTGCGTGCCGCAGAGTGATGGTTGATGAGAGATAAGGGCACGGTCGGCGACGGCCGTTTTGGTAACGGCTGCAGCAACGGGTCCGCGTCAAACAGCTGACACCTAGACGTAGAAACTTTTATAACACAACTAATATTTTATTGAAAAAGTGTCGACGAACAAATAGCCGTAAAAATCTGTTTAAAGATAGACTCCATGCCGCTGAAAAGTTCACTGCAGAATATTTAATTGACAACAATTCTGCAAAAATGACTGCTGCAGCTTCATTATTTATGCGCTTGCAAATAAGAGAGACTAGCAAACTTAGTAGAGGCCGTCGATTCACTATCGATGAAAAAATGTTGAGTTTATCTTTGTATAAAAGATCGCCAAAATGCTACAGAATGCTGTCTAAACTTATTACTTTACCAAGTAAACGGACATTGAATATAATATTGTTTACAGTTGTAATTTCTACTGGTATTTGCCCATCAATAATGAGTGTGCTTAAAGGAAATGTTAAAAATCTGAATCTGAATCTTATATATACTAATCTATGATGCGGCCCAAGTTCTGCGCTGATTGAGGATAAACAATAATTGCCTATCGGTACTAAAAACCCGCGGATACCTACACAGTCTCAATGACTATTGATAAAACCCTTCCGTCCTGAGATCCCCTCAGGATATCAAATCGATTTATTATGATTTTAGAGGGATTTCGCTGTGACGTCATTTTTTGTCAAACATAAATTGATGTTCACTACACTTTAGTTGTATTCTATTAGATACACAATGTTTGTTTTTGTCCTAGTGTAATAGTGTACGTTTTCTATTCTAATGAATAAAAACGGCGAAATCACTAAGTCGGGTAATACTCCACGGTCGAGTGAGATACCAGGATGGGTAATTTATATTGTTGTAGATATTGTTTTTTTAAACTTGAAACCCGGATTACTCTTAAAAAAACGATTTAGAGGCTCGTCAAGGGAGGCAAGTGTGACTCAGCCTCACCTAACTGTTGTAAATAATAAGAAATTATACTATATTTGTAGTTATTTTCTATCGCTTTTAAGAATATTATAATCAGTAATTAAAAATATAAGTTTTTTGATATTATACATATTATATATTTAATACTATTTATCAAAAACAATGACAGAAAATGTTCGTACCTACAGTTGTTTCCACTTGGGAAAATATTGTCAAACGTCTGTTCATTCAGTTGTTCACTATGTTTGCCAACATTCGTGACCATGTCAAATCATGAACTTAAAAAAATAAAATAATAATAATATATATATATTAGAGAAAACTCTAAAATATGCGCTATAAATTGCATGTTTGGATTGGTTGAATTATAAAATGTTAACAAAAATGTTAAATTAATTATATTTGTAAAAGTGTACTTATAATTAAATTATTTTATATAAAATTGAAAATTACCCTGGATTATTAAAATGTTTCATGGTTCTCAATCTTTTTAGGACCGCGACCCAAATTTTCTTCTAAAAATCTTTTGCGACCCCATAGTTTTACATTTACAGAATCAATAAAAATAATTTCAAAAAACAAATTTTTTCTATTTTATTACTTATTTACTACTTTATAATAATAATAATATATTTATAATAATAATAATAATAATATAATACTTAATTAATAATTAAGCGTATGTGATGAATGTGCTCGTTTATTACAATCTGTTAAATTTAAAAAAACTTCTCGCGACCCCCAGTTTGAGAAACACTGATCTAATGCAATGATACAATAAGGGAATAACAATGACAAAACTAACTATTAATATATCAAATTTTCAATGAAAACATAAAATAATATTTGATGAGGTCTATTTATTTCCAATAATTCAAATATTTATAAAAATATAACCAAGTAAATAACATCACTATCAAAAAAGTGTGATTATTTTCTGTATTATGTGAAAGTATACCCAAAAATAACACTATAAACCCTAAATTAGCAAAATAGCAATAAAACCCGTAAATATGCAAAAAATAGCAAAATCAAATTTTTTGTATGATATTCGAGTAGTTAAAAAAATATTTGTATCTTACTGTGGACGTTCTAGGATAAACCAAGTAAAAATTGCATTTGATAGAAAATCTGAGCTCTGCTTATAACTAAATTTATAAATTAATTATATAGAAGTACATAGGTATTCAAGTACAAATATTCAACATTTTCGTTTAGTGCGCGAACATCTTTGTTTGGATTAGTGTTTACTGGGAAATACGGCACTAGCATAAACATAAAAAAAATATAGGTACCTATACTTCAATTTTATCAGATAAATGTCTTTTGTTATTCATTTTATTGCGACAAAATAAAAATATTCATCGACATATTATTATGTATATTGTAGCGTGTCGCCAGTTACTATATATTACATAATAATCAGGTGCGGATCTAGAAATGAAAGGGGGGGCTAAACAAAAAAATGTACTTAAAGTACCTACATAGTTTAAGTTTTTTTATTTATTATATAGGTTTATTAAAAGAGATTATTTTAATAATAACAAACTTTAATAAACATAACAAATTAAATTCCTCCATTTTTATTCTTCTGGATGATCTTGAAAATATATTTATCACTTCTTCAATATTTATAGGTATGTTTTTATGAATGTTTAAAACAGCTAAACCGTTCAAACGGTCCTGTCCCATGGTTGACCTCAAATAATTTTTAAGACGTCTTAATGAAGAGAAACTTCTTTCTGCAATAGCTGTGGTATTTATATTGTATAATGTTTTATAGACTATAGTTCTACAGCCATTACCTATTACTTAATATTTTGTATGTAATATTATATAAAAATACTCAATACTGTTAACATTCTGAGAATAACAGCCCAATAGACGATGGTATTATACAGATTTATGGAAGGAGAGGTCAATATTTATTTCCGACTCCGATGCTCACCGTAAACATTATTGAAAGATAATAGAAATCAAGATACACTGACTATTTAAAATATAAATAATAACTAATATAGTAATATGACAATTTATAAATGATACGTCATTGGTCTATCGTTTATGGTCTATGATACTGTTGACAATATATAAATATACTGGTTTTCTTAAGGTACGGGTTTTCTTAGGCTACAGTCCTATGAAGTTATTTTTAAATTCCATGTAAAATGAATTAATATATGATATACATTGATTACGTCTATTATAAACGTGAACTGTGAAGTATCGATATTAGTCATTGTGCAATATCTGCCTTACGTCGTAAACTGTCGACGCACAGTATCACGAATGTTATAATTTTAAATATTTTAATTAATTAAATTAAATATTTATATTATGCCACCAAAAAGTGGTTCTTAAAAAAGAAAAGAACGATATCAAAAAGATGCTGAGTTGAAAAAATTACGAGGTTCTTTTGACAGATTTCTGCCCAACAAAAATGGTACGTACCCATTAAGTAATTTATTAGTATGCGTAAAATAAACTATAAAGTCAAATAAATAATATTGATATTCTTATTGATCTTAATAATTTATATCTGTCAGAGTTAAAATATTTAAATATAGGCAACTTCGGTTTTTAATATGTTTTTATGTTAAAAAATGTTCTATTTACCTACTTATCAAATTACAATTAATTGAAAATTTTTAAACCTACAGTAAATTCTTCAAGTGTGTTGATTGCATTGGAAAATGGTGGCCAAGAAAATATTGGTGACATTTTACAAACTGATAATAGTGAAAATGCTATTGGTCATTTGTGTAATTCAGATGATTCAGCTTGTCCAGGTATTATTTTATAAAAAGTTAATCTAGTATTTCTTATTATTTTAAACATTTTTTATAAGTAAAAATAATTCTGCTCTAGCTGAAAAAGTAATTGACAACAGTACAATTCTTGTTAAATCTACTGCAACTTCTGTGAGTGAAAGAACTGCGTTGGAAAGTAGTGTTCAAGAAAATATAAATGAAACTGTATAAACTGAAAATACTATTAGTCATTTGTGTAATTCAAATGATTTAGCTTGTCCCGGTATTATTTATTAAAAAGCAATCTGATTTTTTGAATTAAAATTTGTATATGAAAAATATTCAAATACCTCATATTCCCTATATTCAATATAAATTATAATAAAATTTTGAACGATAATTATTAAGATATCATTATTCAGATTTATCAAATTAAATATAGTATAATATGTTTAATAACCAGTTATCGATAATAAAAATAAAAAAAACCTACTATTATAAACAATTAATAACTTTATTAGTATTAAGTTTATACAATCATTAAATTGTATTGAATAAATAGTTCCCTATTAATTATTAGTTTAGTATATTTGCTCATTTTGTCAGCTGGCATATTTGAGAAGTCATTATATTAATTCCGTAGCAGTTTTAAATAAAGTAAGTATAGTGTGTTATTGCATATTACATGTAATATAGTTCCTAATACATTATACATAGATTTATACTTTATACTTTTGATATATATTATAAAGTTCATTTTTTTT
>NW_020271713.1:6217093-6221086 GCF_003268045.1 Sipha flava
ATAATAAACACTTAATTTTAAATTTTGATTTAATAGTATGGAGTCTATTTCCATACTATATATGAAATTAAATACTCTTTTTTTTATTATCTATTTGTTTATGTAATTATTTTTAACATACATAATATATTGTCAAAGATTATAAACTGTAAGCCTGTGTTTGGTGGAAGTGGGTACTAGGAAAAAAGATACTGCAAGATAGAAATGGGTTCTGTGAAATAGCCTGTATATTTCATAGACCTGTAGTTCTTATCTTTTTTTATATTTTATGCCACCCTCGAATTAGAGTTAAATTTATATTTGTATTTTAAAATATATTTTTGCATATAAGTTATAATTATATAAGATAAATAAGTATAATCACATTTAAGGACTTATTTTTGAATACATTATACTTATAATTTTTTTTATATTATTAGTAAAACAATTTTCTTTTTTTTTTTTTTTTTATGGCGATGGGAATATTTGTTCCCCCAGAACCCATATATTATTTGTGCATTGTTAAATTAAATAAAATTCAATGTATTTTTTAAGCTCTACTATTTTTTAAAAAGAAAATATTGTTTATCATTATTTTTTAATATGCATTAGTTATAATAAACACTTAATTTTAACTTTTGATTAAATAGTATGGAGTCTATTTCCATACTATAGATTAAATTAAATACTCTTTTTTTGATTATCTACTTCTTATGTAATTATTTTTAACATTCATAATATATTGTCAAAGATTATAATTAAATTTAAATTCATATTTAAAAGTCTTTGTATATCATTTATTATTGTACTAGTAAATAATTATAGTAATAAATATAACCTCACCTAATGACTTATTTTTTTTAATACAATTATCTTATAATCATTTTTATATCGGTAAAATAATATTTTTTTTAAGACTAATTTAACGGCATCAGTCATTGGTATAGACCTTATACTCATAGACCGGCTCTATGAATTAAAATCTGAACCATAATAGAGGGCGCTTTCAGCGTTATGATAATTGACGCACGATATAAAAATTATTGTGCATACCATAAAATATCTTTGTATAATATGAGTGTACGATTATTAGACATCAGCTGTTATTTGACTTTGTGACTTTTTCTGGTTTTAAATTTTTAACGATTTATACTTATATTCTATAATAGGTATAATATTATTTTAATAATTTTTCAATATGGTTCACAAATGCCTCATTCCATTTTGTAAACGAGGATATAATGACAACTATTCTCCAATCAAATTGCACAAGTAATTAATAAAACGTTAGTAAATATTGTAGTAATATGAATAAAAAAATAACAACAGAACTTAAGATTATAATAATATATAATATGACTATTGAATAATATTTAGTAATCATCTAAATGATTATAGAGATAATCTATTCGAAATTCTGTAATACGTTGAACAAATAAATACGGTAAGTGTAGGTATTGTTTTAAAATGTACACGAACACATTGTTATTGTCATTGTGATCGATAAGAGAATAGTGATTAATGATTATCACGAGCTGCAACGAACACATTCGCGTTACAATAATTATTGTTGTTGTAACGGGCGTGCGTTTTGTCGCGCGCGAACAGAAATTCGCGCGTGCGTGCATCGGTCACTTAATCGCGCCCTCCATCACGGCTCACGACGCGTAAAGTTCCCCGCACGCTGCCCCCCGGTGGCGATATTAAAATCGCAGACCGGAACACATTGCGGCGGTGGCGATTTTCATCCAGCGTAAACATAATGTATTTACATGTTACCATTGATTATAAATATTTAACACGATCGACGATGTTACGTACAATAATTGCGTAGCCGATCGATCAAACCCTATGCCGTCGATAAACTGACGATTTATTATCTGTAACAGCACTTCAAGTAGGTACTATGTTAAGCAGTGGCGTGCCGAATACAGGTCTAAACGATGCCCAGGCATCAAGCTAAAAAGGGGTGGGCGGTTGTTGGATAATAATATGTATGTAATATATGCATAATAATAATATGAATTCAAATATGGGCGGATGGTTGGTAAACTGGACTTTGCAATTGGCATCAAAAACATTTTTATCCCGGCACGCCACTGATGTTAAGCACTTACTACAACTATTGTACCATATCATTCATTTTTTTTTTTTTTTTTTTTTAATCAAGTCGAATAGCGTATTATAAACTATAACTCGAATAGTTCCTAGGGAATAATCGAAGTCCAGACCAATACACACCATATACATTAGACGGTATAGGTACACTATTAGCGTGTATTTGATATGTCGATTGGAAATACCGCGGAGCGGTGGCGGTGAAATCGAGCGTGTTGCGGTTTTTATAAACATCGCGGCGGCGATATTTTACCGCGGCCGAATCACCGCAGCGGTGCGCGGACTCCCGTTACAACACGCGCGTACGGATTTAACGCCACCGCGGCAGTGTGCGGGTGCACCTTAGGCCTGGTGCACACTTGCGTTATTTTAACGCGCGGCAACGCTGCGGCACCGCGGCGATGACGCCGTATTCAGTGCACACCTAGCGGCAAATATACATACCTATATACATATACATAACGTTATGTATACCAATATACATAACGTCATACATACGTACGGTCAGTACGACGTTGGAACGCAAACATAACACTTTTCTTTTGTGCAGTTTTGCAGTTTTCACTTACATATATTATTATTTACACACATTGTCAGTATGGATTTGACACAAGCGATGGAAATTTATAAAAGAAAACGTATTATTTTTGCGTACCTTGTGTACAAAATGACGATAGTGTGCACTGACCAATATGATACAATGAATTGAGCGACCGCAAGTGAAGGCGCGGTGACGCTGCGGTGCGATAACAACTTGCGACAAAAACTTTGTCGCAGACGGACGCGCGTCACCGCAGCGTTGCCGCTGTGATGTGTGCATTACGCAATTAAATTTTGGGTTTTCCATGCCGCGTTTGCGGTGCCGCAGCGTTGCCGCGCGTTAAAATAACGCAAGTGTGCACCGGGCCTTAATGTTGGTAATACGGGCAAGGCCGGTCTATGCGTGCAAGGTCTACGGTCATATTGGTACCCGTCCAGTCCTCGGCAATTGTATGTTTCGGTTGTCATGGATAAGGTTTTGAAGTTCCAAACTTTGATTTTATTCGTCCGTTTATACATCAAGGAGCTCTCGAGTTAACACGCGGTTGAAAATATTTATCAATAACCTTTGATCTCCGTGAGATATCTCATTTAAATCGATACGGATCCTGCAATCACACGAATCGCATTATTTTTTTTTTTTTCTACGCTATACACGTAAAAATTTATCTATTCAACTTTTACCGACATAAAAACATTGTTCTCGTCATCTGACCTTTTTTAATAAGTGTTAATACGTACAATTCGTCAAGTATGTTGTTATGAAATACTAAATTGCCAAACGCTCTACCATGTACTCGGTTTTTCGCCCAGTGTTTAGGCAAAAATTGCCAATCATTCAATTACTTCTTCTTAATGTTATGGCGAAAGTTGCCAAACCCTGGTTCTTGGTGAATACGGTCTTTGTAAATTTAATTCATGGTTATATAATTTTAATAACTTTGTTAGATTGTCTACATATTTCCTACTAAACTATTTGTATAATAAGAACATGAATTGCACCTTCTAAACATTTATTTCACACTTAATTCAGACTTCTAACCATGTTTAGAATTCGAATGTGTTATTTAAATGCCAGGTCGGTACGAATAACAAAACAAACGGTGGTATTTATGTTGGATCTATTTTATAATTATAGGTAGTTAGGTAGATTCAAACTACGTATGTAGATATAGATTAATTCAACAAATTGGCTTCAAAACCAAAGTTTAAGTATGACACAGAAGACACGAAAAGGGTGTTTCTGTTGTCAATAATTTAGTAAAAACGTGTATCAAGCAAACAAATTTTATCAAGTTCCCCGGTCTAGTTTACAGATCGTGGTCGAAGGAATTCTAATTTTTATATAAATATTAT
>NW_020271713.1:6221096-6233484 GCF_003268045.1 Sipha flava
AATAAATAATGATAGAGTTTTCATAGCTAATTAGATATATTCCAGAATCTAAAGTTGAACTACATTGTGATTTTCTTTGTTAACCAAAATAACATAATCAAAAGTATTTTAAATATTTACCCTAATAAAGTATTGTAATAGTCAAAAAAAAAATTTTTTTTTTAGTTTATTTTAAATTGTTTTTATTCATACAATTATAAATTTACTTAGGGTTTATCATATAATACTTAATTATTTTGTGATTAAATATAGTTTGAATACCTGAATAAGTAATAAGTATTCTGCACATACAAGTTAGTAATTTGAAGTGTATTGTGTTAGATTACATAAAACAATAGTAAGGTCAATAATATTGTAAGGATATGAATTTTTTATGCAAATTAAATGATGGAAGCTGTGGATGCTTGTGAATGAGATATGGAGAGAAAATTTTGTAGAACATAATATTCAACCTAATATAGGAAGGATAGGAGAAAATAAATATTTCTAAACAAGTGACCTTTTCCTACCATAACAATTATTGTAAAGTAACGATTATCACAAACACACATTAATAGTCAAACTAGCTTATAGGTCCAATATTTTTTGTTATACTCTGGCTAGCGAGAAAACGTGCTAACATGTTATTTGCTACAGCCCGACCAAAATTGGTTTATCGTTGCACACCCCTGCACATGACCAGCCATAGCTATTCCTACTGAAACCCCACGCGTGCAGCTTGATTGTTATTCTACATGCACAGAACTAGCACGTTTTATCGCTGGATAGAGTATAGATCAAATTGATGGTTTATACTCACAGCAGGAAAACGGGCGTTGAACTTTCTCTTTTTGCTGGGCATTTAAATCGTATGCTTGAGTTCCTAACCTAAAAATCGAAATAAAATATGTATTAATGAAAAAATAAAATGGCGCGTCGGTTGAATAACTATAACGTGCTTAAGTCAAACAACAATCGTGCGCGATTACGAAATTAATTCGACTGGTGCGACCATTAATATCGCGACTGTCAAATGTCAATAGAAATCGAACGGATCCGAAGTGAGGTCCACCATTGCTGGTAAACGGACCTGCGAGGGAAAAACCAAACGACGTACGAACATCATTCGTTTAATTCGAAAACGTTTTCTACGGGTATTGGGAGGGCCGCGGCTC
The DNA here is from genome assembly GCF_003268045.1 of Sipha flava. Taxonomy (NCBI): domain Eukaryota; kingdom Metazoa; phylum Arthropoda; class Insecta; order Hemiptera; family Aphididae; genus Sipha; species Sipha flava. The sequence continues at coordinate 6,222,251 of NW_020271713.1, forward strand.
GAACGCAATTCGATTTTCAGTAATGCTTACCTACACAGTGACGATGTCGGTGCTCGGTCGCGCGATGGGCAAAAACGTCGCCTGAACGGGCAGATCAATAGACTACAGCAGGAACAGCAAGAGTTGCGAACGAGAGGGTGGTCGTAGTAGTTCGAGCGTTTGACGTTTGAGGGAGATTAAAACGTCCGGTGTGTCAACAGTCGTGCAAGCAATCGATGTCAATAACGATCGGCGGAGAGAGGGAGGGAGAAGTAAACTGGAACCACTGAAATAATGTTTTACATTACGTTACGGTTAAATTATTGTCGGGCACGAACGCTGTTGGTGATACAATGATTATATTGATTTACGTTCGTCAGTGTGCACGACGCGCGCGCGGTCTTTCCGCAGTGTGCCACCGTCACTCGACCATCCGATGATGGTAACATTGATAACGGCCGAGCTGCGAACGACGCGTCCGTGCGTCGTGCTCGCGATCAACGTTACAATTTTTTTTTGTTGAGCGTGCGAAACACCACCATTCTACGTTGTACGCTGTGCACCAGGCATGTCAAACACGCGGCCCACGGTTAATTTTTTCGGTGGACCCCGGCTACCAATATCAATCGACAAGATAAAAAAAAAAAAAAAATGATAAAATATTCGTGTCAAGTCGCAACCATCTTAGGCTCTTAGAAAATGTTATATTAGGTATAAGTTATTACGTCTTTAATTCTGGTAAACTGTAATCCAGTAAGTTTTATTGATGGTTTTGTATGTATACACATATAATAATATAACATTTTTTTTTTTTTTTATAGTTGACCCGCATAGTAAACTATTCAATATGTTTGACCCTCTTGATACTTTGAATTTGACATGCCTGCTGTACACGTATTACATACACGTAACGCAATGAACCCGCGGCATAAAATGTCGTCCGCACTTCGTCGTGTTGCGCTTTCGCCATCGAATCATGTTGAAATGCGAGTCGCCAAGCACAGGAGACCGTCTTGCATTCTGTTTTTTTATTCGTACACCACCGTCAAAACTATACGACTACAAATGTTTTTTAAACATTTAATTTGCTTAGACTGTTGGCCTCAGGAGTAGCTCGGCTCTATCTGAATTTTAAAGTGAGATTTTAAGTCTCAGTCTAACGCTATACATACATTATAAGTTGTCTCTACAAAGTCTAAAATGTTGCTCCTTATCACCACTTGATACTTAACAAGTGTATAATCTTTGTCATCAAAATCAAATAAATTGAAAATTTTTATACACCTCTATTATATTGATACATTTTATTAAAATGATTCATTAGTTATTTATACATGCTATACAACATAACTATTTCCAGAATTTAACGAAAACAGAATATATAAAGTTAAAATAATACTATATCATAATGATTTCACCAGTTCTATTGAGGATAAGAATTCCATCATTTTTAGAGAGTATTTTTGAAAAATGCCTAAGATAGTATATAAATAAATAAACAAAAGATCAGCCTAGAGTATTATTATATTTATAAAGTATTATCGGTTTTAAATACAAAATTCATCACGTATAATATACAATGTTAATAAAAATACGAGTGAATATAAAAAAAAAATTAATGCATTTTATATGTATTTCAGAAATGTGTTCTTTTTATCTTATTTTAAAATTTATATTTGTCTTACCTATATAAAATTTATTACAATTACATTTAAGTTTGAATATCACCATTTTAAAAAAGAAGGGTTATTTTTGTAATTTTTGTAAATTTTTTTATTTTAGTTCTATTGTTGATATATTTGATTAAATTATTATTAGTTATAAAAGGATTTTTACAGTAATTGTATTATTGTTTAGAATTTTAGTGAATTACATAACTAAAGTATTTATATTTCCTAATATATCTATGCCTAATAAAAACTCATTTCAAACATCTCCTATTAAAATAAATTATCTCCATGTTCTTAATTTTTTCATATTCAGTCACAATTTTATTGAATTTGTCATAAAATGTGATAATTTTAATTTAAAACCGGTTGTACTTAAAAAGTATATTAATACTCCAAACTAAGTTCTTATTTATTTTATTTATTTATTTTTATATAAAAACTATTTTTTTATTTATTTTTATAGGTATTAGTTTACAAGAATTAACCATTTATTAATTTTTTATTATTTTATTAAGATAGATTGTATACAGACCATACTGTAAATTTTTAATTTAGGTTTAGTTATTTATTTTTAAAATAGAATATTATTCGTGTTTATAAAATTTTTCTTATTCTGACTTACTGAAGGTATATGGTGGGATCTCATTTATATTTTTTAAAAAAAATCATAGAACTATATTAACTTACCATATTTATTTCTTATAAAGTTATCTAAAATTAAACATATGTATTTAATAACATTAACAAAACAAATTGTCTAAGTCTTTTATTTTATTTTTTAAACCATAATTCTTTCAATTATATAAAAACAAATTTTACAAGTCTTTTATTCTCATTTTGATCAACTCTAAAGTTGAATTAATAAACAAGCTATATTTAAATAAAAATAAAATACTTAACGAAATATGTTGGATAAAAAATTTACTATTCATTAAAATGGTATAGCAAACATAATATGTCTTTTAAAGAATATACTGATTTATTACTCCTACAATATTATCTTTATTAATCAACATTTGTCTTCTGGAATAAGAAAATTAAAAACTTCTTGAGTCCAGTTTATTAGGACAGTATTTAAAATATGATATATGAACCGATCTTCTTTATTTCCAATATAATATAATGAAAAAAAATATTTTCTGATAAACATTGTCTTGATCTAAAATAATTGAAAAAACCCACAGCTATTTAATCATTTTCTTTCAGTTATACATTTTATGTAGATTATCTCTTCTATGGTTTTTAAATTTTTTAAATTATTACCTGCAGTAAAGAGTTAATGATATTTAAAAAAATTATCTAATGTTCTCAAAAATATTTTAATAATTATTTCTGTATTATCATTATCTTCCATTTCTAATGGATTATCTTCTTTAGAACAGTAATTTTGCTATTTACCCTTTCTATAACTTTATTCCAAGAATTCTTGGAAATAGCAGATTCATTTTTTCAAGGTTCACTTTTATAATGTTATTTATATATAAAAATGTTGCGCTATGCACATATTTTAATACAGAAAAAAATGCTGCATATAAAAGCTGAATTGAATGTGTTGATTTTGGAGATAAATATATAAAAGCAATGTTATATTTTGTACATGTGCTTATTCTAGTAAAAGTCTAGTATTAATAAAATATACCCTATCAAGTTAATTTTTTTAGATGTAAAATAATATTAAAAAATTTAATTTTCAAAATAGAGTCAAATGACCCAGACTTTCTTCTATTATATTTTTATCTTCTGCACAAGAAAATATTACAAATGTACATGACTTTCTGTGGTTTTTAAACTTTTTTAAAATTTTTGCAATAAGGTTTAGAAATGATTTTGATCCTTCCTGGATCAACATTTAGTTTAGTTTTGTCATTGGTTATGTAGCATGATAAAATATTATTTAACAATTAGTCCGGATTATCAAAATATAAACTTTGTCTTCTTTGGATACTGTGTGTATGATCTTAAGATATTTAACTACCTACTTATATAATAAATTGTGTATTGTTTCGGCTACGATCCTACTATTATGTCAGTTTTTTGTATCACAATCTTTTAATTAAAATTTATTAATATTCGATCGTAAAAATTCAACCAATTTTTAACAAAATTAAGTCGTATCAGATTTTAAAACATTGAGTACACGAAAAATAAGAATAAAATTACAACGGAACCAAAAGTTAATAACTATTTATGTGTACAAACTAGTAAAAATCGTTAAGTGTTATTAGATACTTGAAGTCCGTCTATATTTATAGTTTTTCACACAGAGTAATAAGAATATTTATAATAATAATGAATTAGAATATTATTATTATTTTTATTCTTATTACTTTGTGGTTTTTTATTATTTTTAATCAAAGCAAATATGAAAATGATAAATAGCTCATCAGTGACAACAAATCGGAGTTATACAAATTATGAAATAGTCAATAGCTCCAAAGGCGCAACATAGCCCTCCCCATAAATATTCCATGTTATACATGGCATACTGTATACAGCATACTTAACTCACAATAGTGTTACATACAAAAAAAGACATATTGCAGTAAATCCAACTTGACTCAGAATCTAAAATATATCAACATTATAAATAAGAATAGGGGTAATCTACAGGTTATTTTAAGTTTTGGTAGGAGGGCTGTAGCCCCCTCCAGATTATTTACCCTAGTTGTGCCTATGAATATCACCTAAATGTTGTTTCAAACAAAGTAGGGTTATTATCACAAATATTTGTCACACTAACTAATAGATTATTAATCCTTTCCTCAATTGTACTAAAAAATTATTATAACTACCCAGACTCATTAATAAATATGTATCACCCGTATAGGAGTTCTCGGACGAGGAAGAATATTTTAAAAACTTTTTTCTTTTGTACATGTATTCTTTAGGCTGTAATGTATTACAATTTGATTCTCTTTCTCACCTCAAATTTAATATTGTATTATAACAAATCATATTGTTATACATACAAAGGAAATAGGTACCTATTTAACATATAGTGGTATATATTATATTTATTATATTATATATATATATAGTATACTTATAATATTTATAAGGTGGTACCTACTCATCCTTTTTGCATTAATTGTACAAAATTATACCTTACATTTATTAAGTTTTTATAAATAACTAGCAGGATCAAGTGATTATGATTCCGATGTGGAGAAATTATACATCACAAAAACTAAAGAAAGTACTGTTCCTTCCAGTCAATTATTTAAAGATAATAGTTATTATGACTCAGCTCCAGAAAATGGGCTGTATAAAATTAACCAGCAAGAACCATCAACATCACAAACTGCCGTCTCTTATAGTTCAAGAAGTAAGAAAAAAAAAACACATCACACTTCTAGTTCTGATCAGTTAAATAAAAACAATGATTACACAGTCCAACCAATAATTTCACTGTCTACCAGAGCTAATAAATCTGCAGATGAAAGTGATCAAGGTATTTTTATTATATATTAGTTTTATATATAGTTATCTAAACATTTCAGGTTTAAAAAATTGTTTTTATTAATTGTTTCTCAGCATTCAGAAAATGTGTTAGGCGGTCTTTGGCCAATCTAAAATATGATACAGAACATTTTCATAAACGATTTGATGCCCAAGAATCATTACTGGAAAAAATTTTAGCCAAATTAGATTCAAAAGGGTCAGCTATGGCTTCTAATAATGATGAGTATAATGATGTGGCTTTAGGAGTTATCGACAACGATGAAGATCTTAACAATATGGAAGAAAAGCTAGTTAATGATAAACCATATAGAAATGCAGTGGTATGAATGTTTAGTATAATATATTATTAGTTATTGTCATTATTGTTAGTGATGCGTAGAGTTTATTATTTACTCTATATATTATTATAGTTAAAAAATATTTATGTAGGTAGGTATGTTCTAGGCTTTCAAGCAACTACTTTTTTTATGCTACATACTTTTTTTTTAATGAATGCGTTAACAATTCAACACAATATTGGCTTATATAATTCATTAATGATTTATAACATAATTTTTATTATATTTTACAACTTATTTTCCACAGAAAGTAGATATAGTGTGTATCACTTTTATTATATAGTAATTATTACTCGAGTAAATACATATTATTATTATTTAGTCTTAATTATAAAAGTCATTGTATTTTTAATGTTGTCTAGGGGGGGGGGAGACTTCAGAAAGAAATTACGGTTCTATTACAATTATTATATTAATGTCTAACTACACTTCTTAATTTATAACATAGGTGATAAAAATATTACTTTTCAGATTATATTACTATCTCGTTTCGTGGGAAATACATTGCCAGAAACAATACGGAAAATAATGCAGCGTCTGTTCACTGACCAATTTCTTTCAAAATATTCTTTTGTCGGATTTAAGGGCAAACATCAGTTTTCAACATTGCAGTGTTGTTCCATCATATATGGTAACAATTATTTGATATATCGTTATAATATACAAAATGTGATATTTTAGAAATTTATAGTATTTTTGCTAGATATATTATTTAGCACTAGATCTTACACATCAGTATATGTATATTATCATAGTTATTGTTATTGGTTAAATAATTTTTATGGAATGTGACATAATATAAACTTATAAGTACCTTAAAAATAAAAACTATTCACTTTGAATATGAGGTGTGATCTAATTTTTTGTTAGCCATTCTATACGGAAATAACTATAATATAAGCACACTAATTTACTCTCTTCAGTCTTAAAACCTTTTATGTATAAACATAATTAATAATGTATCATAACTGCTAGAGTTAATACATTTTTATTTTTGTATTATGAACCCAAATTTGGTTTGAATATTTCAAACAATAATTATATAGGTATTATTTATTATAAATAATACTATATTATAATATTTTATAATCATTTAAGTTCAGGTATAAAATTGAACAACATGTTTTCAAATATCCTGTATTTCAAAACTTCTATATTATATTATTATAAACCAATTTAATTAATAACTACAGGTACTGACTATATAAAATATTTAAGTAATAAAAGTTCAACATGTTAGCATTGTATTCAAATACATTATATATTAATATAATTTCTTTACAGATATTGTTCGTAAAATGAAAAAGTTTAAAGATACGTCTAACATTGATATTGAAAAACCCATTAAGAACTGGATGGCCCAAGCAACACCAAGAATGAAAAAAATGGCTGAAAAATCTCTGCAAACTAATCACGATGATGATAATTTAATTGATAATAATACTTGAACTATATTTATGTTTGTATATTAGCATACCTATACGATTTTGTTAAAACAATATATATACTTATACTGCAGTATTTTTATTATTTTATTATAATATATATATATATGTGAGGTAATTTATTTTCATTTAAATTTTATTTTATTCAAATGTTTGTATATTATTAATATACAGCTATAAGAACATATTTAAGTTTTTGTTTAAACATAATATATTCACTTGCAGTATAGTTTATTATTTATTATTATTATGTGATATATTTTTTTTTATTTTAAACTACAGTATATATATATATATGTAAATATATTTACTTGAACACATATTTGTTATTATCATATAAGATATTTTGTTAAAACATTATTTATACTTACTGCAATTTTTTTATTATAATATGAGGTAATTGATTTTCATTATTTATATTAATATAAAATATATATAATATATTTGAATTCAAATTAATATATATTTATCAGAATATATTCAAGATATTATTTAAATTCACTTAAAGTATGGTTTTTTTAATTTTCATAATTATTATATCTCAATAGATATATCTATTAGTATACTAAATTTAAAACGTTGAAGAACAAAAATAAATTAAAACAATATAATGTTAAAACAAATAAAATACATAATACACAACCGGTTTATAATATTTTATTATTGGTTAATATATATTTAGTAGTACTATAAATTGTCTATTATAAACCTAATATTATCGTAGTTAACTAACTTGCGATATATATTAATATATAATTATAATAATTATTGATACTCAATATTTTGAAATTGCATAAATCAAACATTGCAAAAATATTGAGTTACAATATTGTGAAAATATATTGGTAAAATAGTGTGAAAATATATCTCAACAATATTATGAAAATATATAGCTACAATATTGTGATAATGTTTGATCTCCTGCCAAAAAATGTTTCTACAATTTTTTGAAAATATTTTAAAATATTATGACAGTTTTAATCAAATATTTTAATTTTTATTGACAATATTTCCACAATATTTTGAAAATATAATTTTACTGTGTGGGTAGTCAAGGGTAAATTTAAATTAGTCCTTTGGCATCAAATATTATTTTTTATATGAAACAATTTGTCTTATAATGATTAAATTATCATGCATTTTAATTTGTTTTTATGCTTTTTAAAATAAAACTTTGTTATATACATTTTAGCTTTGCACTTAACACTTGAACAGTTCGATCACCTATTCACAGGAGGAATAAATTGTCGATTATTTCCATTCGGCGAAAAATATCAAAACAATAATAGATACATATGAAAAGCAAATTTATGTTATGTTTTGTATAGGTAGGTTGATACCTAACCATTAGAGGCCCCTGAATTTCGTGTTAACTGACGATGTATTATGTTTTCTTGTGTCCAGTTTCAAAATAATGGTTGGGATGGAAGTAATGCAAAAGCGGTTCCCACCCCGATCATGATTCAAAAGCGAAAAAAAAAAAAGAAAAAAAGGTTGATACTTAACCTAACTATGAATATGCTGACGGCTGTTCTATTAATATAATATTTAAGCCAAACCCAAAAGTGTTGAAAATATTAAAAACATCAAATAAGTATTTAGTATGGTTCAAAGAATAGTTTATTCAAGCTTAGTGGCGAAATCTTCCATTAGCCATGAAACTTGTGAATGTATTAGAAAACATATATTAAACAGTTTTTTTCTCTTTAGGTTACCTACCGTTTATCAACTAGGTATCATTAATATTACTGATTTGGTAGTTGATATATTTTAAATTTAAGCGCGTGTCCCGATGAACATTTTATAAGACAATATATTGTTAGTACAATTTTGTTATGATTATCGTTTGAGATAAAAATTACGCATTCATATTTATTGTGAGCAGATTCATTATTTTTAAATAAAATCTTATGCCATAAAAATATTTTTACGAAAAAACGTCGATTCAAAAAATGTTTTTGTCTACATAATTGTTTAAATTTAAATAATTTAAAACATATTGCTGAACCAACGCTTTATAAAAAAATAGCCACGTTCCGATTCGTATTTTTTTTTTTGTAGTTCTATTTAAGTTACGATGTAACTATACAATATATTTTAAATATACGATTTGAAGATAAAATAGTTTAAAAGATCTAAGTAGACGTAGTGTAATAAAATATAACACCGTAAACTTTTAAATAAACTTGACATAGATCCAGATGTTCGATCGGGGCTCAATCAAAACTTTTTTTGACGTTGGTAAGTAGATTAAGAGAACGAGCTTTTGAAGTAAAAACTAAAAGTATTACTTAGAAAAAATCACCGACTACTATACTTAAGTTATATTATTACAAAGTTTTTATTTTGTAATTCATGATATTTAAGTTATTTATTATTTCTGTAATTTTAAGTTCAATTAATATAATCAGTGGATATCAAAATAAAAATGTTAGTTATTTGAGTAGGTTACCTTGAAAAACCTTCGGTAATCTGGAATATCGATGCTCTATGTAATTGTGATGATTGGTTTACATCATAAATTAAAATATTTTATTAAATTCAATATATTATCGACTTGATTTGTAAAATATTAACTATGAATAAGTAAATATAAATAATATATGCACATATATATATTGATAATTGATAATATCTATATCGATTGCTTGATATACATTATTTTCAAATTTTTTCCAAAATCACGTTTTCAGTTTTTTTAGCAAGCAGTGGGTCCTCATTAATTAATATACCTAAATTATATAATTTTGAATTATCGTTTGTAATGGTTTATAATTGCTTTTTAAGAATTAAACAGTAATTATTTTTCAATGAATAAGTTTAATAAACAATGGTAAGCACCGATAATTTAGTTTAAAGAACTAAGTAATTTATTTTATTACATATGCATCCCTTTTTTCAAAATTAAAATCGATTTTTAATCAATATTAAATCGATTAATTTACACCTAATACATTATTGTATTTCTTTAATGATATAAATATTTCTCGCATAATGATGGTTAGTAGATATTATTTAAAATTATGTTACCTTAACATTGTGTTTTTAAAAACAATATTTGATTTCAACAAGACACTGCTTTCAACCAAACTAAAATATACTTAAGTCTGGTAAATTGTAAACATTAATTTTTATGCACTAACATTCCTATGTTTTGGTTTATTGTTTAGCCCTTTTAGACAGAACATTTTCAAAACCATATACCAATACTATGTGACCAAAAAACTCTAGGCACTTTCTTATTTATGTTTTAGTATTCCAAAATATTAACAATTTAATCCGTAATAATGATATTTATATTCGCAACGATTTCGTTACGCATTTCATTAAATCGTATTTCACGTTATAACTGTCGAGTTTGATGAAAAATGAAAACAAATTACTAATACAAAACTAAGTGGAAAAATCAGTAGGTTAACATTCGAGTGTACTTTTCTTAAAGGGTTTTTTTTTGTGTGATATAATTTAAATAAAATATAATAAGTAGTACAAAAGCATATTTTATATCGGGGTTTTGCACCATCGATACACAATTTATTTTAATTCATGGCTCGTGAGCATAATTGGACCTCTCTACAGAAAAAACGCCGTAGCATTTTCCCGCCTTTTCCGCAATGATAATTTATTGTTCACCTCTTGCACATTTTTGTCTCAACAACTTGCCACTTTACATACAGAATGAGATAATATTTTAGTTTTCGGCTTTAAGTACCCGATTTTTCTCATTTCTATATTCTCACTATATCATGCGTATACATATATTTAAATATAGGCAAACTTATTATAATAAAAACTACAACAATGTTTTCATTGAATTTACAGTAATGCTTTATTATTAAAGTACTGATAAAACGTTAAATCAGAAACATTTAATATACTAATCTGTTTGAACATTTCTTTAGATAATAAAAAAGATAGTTTCACATCATTTCAAAACATAAAATCAAATAATATTTCCCAAAAACAAATTGTAAATGAATGTTTTTGTATCATATGTTAAAAATTAGTTTAACTAAATAATATTAAGGGCTATCAAAATAATGGTTTATGAAAATGATTAACAATTTAAAAATACACAGTATAATATAATTAAAATGAAAACTTGTATAAAACTTATAATGTGTTTTTTATATGACTAGTTTAGTATTAATACATTGGTAGCATTCCAAGACTAGAAACAGTTTTTCTTTTAAAAATAATATACAATATTTTCTTACATGTTGTTAACAAACTAGAAAAAAAATGACTAGACTTATAAATTAAAATAGGTAACACATAAATACGTAATAGTAGTAATAATAATAATAATAATAATAATAATAATAATAATAATAATAATA
>NW_020271713.1:6233494-6281109 GCF_003268045.1 Sipha flava
TAATAATAATAATAATAATAATAATAATAATAATAATAATAATAATAATAATAATAATAATAATAATAATAATGATAATAATGATAATAATACTAATCAACTAAAAATACATTGAAAATAACAGTTAATTTAATTGCCAAATATATAAAAAAAGACGTGTTTGAATCTAAATAGATATAAGTATATATTTGCTTAGAAATTGCCAAAAAATACGATCATATATTGTAATCTTATGACTAGAAAATATAAATATATACAATATTTTACAACTAATCACATTTGATTGTAATGATTTCTTTGTCGTGTTAATGTGCAGTTAAACATATGTATATATATATTTATTTATTTATATGTCAAATAAATCAGATGCATAAATGAGAATAATCTATGATAAAAAAATTATAAGATATATTATTTTCTGCTTTATTAAAAAATAATTTACAGGCTAGGCAACCACACATACGCTCTAAACTAATAATATAGTAAACACTAATGGTTTTTAATTTACACGTGAAAAACTATATTAAATATAGACGACGAATCTGTGCACATAAGGCCCAAATAGTTGGTTCCTATTTTTCTAAAATAAATTAGCAATTTTTTTTTTTATATTTCGGTATACATGTGTAAAAAAAAAAAATTGGTAAAAGTCATTTATTTTAAGCCACTAATAGATTACTATCGGTTTAGGGGGGAAATGAGATTGCCATGAGACATCTTGAAATCATGAAAAATCCTTGCCATTTTGAGATATTCAATAAAAATGTTAGTAAAAATGTCAAAAGACGGGACTGAAAAAAATTCAAATGAAATTGAAATCGTCAAGGTTCACAAAATGAAACAGATTTATTCATAAGAGAATTTTAAATAAAAATTATAATTTAACAGTCTCTAAACAACCAACTTAACCGAAATTGAATTATTTTATTTTAGTAATTTTGTTTAGTATTTGATATATACTTTTATTTCTAATATCATAAAAATAAATTAAAATGCTGATCTGATACTTTTATTTCGACACACCAGACACACAACATTTGACAAAAACTTAAAATAATAATTACTATAATATAAGGCCATTTATAATGTATATATATATATATCTAAAAAAAAAAAATACATCACAATTTAATCCAAGTTTGACATAAAGTCGATTGCACTAGCTAGTCTGACTAGATAAGTATGGAATATTAGGTTATAGATATCACTATCACAAAATTTATATATTAGAAATCTGGAAGCAAACATTGCGGTTTTTTTAGAAATTTCCATCTCATAATAAGTTTCATGAAAAAATATTATAATTATACTTAGGTAGTTAAAATATTTAAGCTCGTTATAATTATTTCAAATTGATGAATCATTCATTATAAGTCTATATAATATTACGTACTATCTACAATTATTACCGTTCAATTTTTTGTTAGGTGTTACAAAATGTTGTGACGGAATACAATAGGTGGGTACACATTGTGAAAACACCAAGTCGCGATAAAAATATATATTTTAAAAGAATTGCTTATATATTTATAATTGATAATATAATATATTATGTATATAGGTTTTTAATTTTCAGTAAATTGAGCGGTTTTTGACTAGATAATTTATTAGATTAGACAAATGTAAGTAATGGTTGGGCCTTAAGTTTACTGTAAAAATATGACTAAAAATTATGTGAAGAGATCATAGGTAAATTGATATATATATATATCAATAAAGTTGTTTTCAAAAAAATAATAAGATATAATGTTCTAAGCACATATTATTTACGTTTTTCATAAAATATTTAAAATATATATGAAATCGATATGAACAATTTTAAGAAAATGGTCAGCTCTAGATATCCGAGAAAAAAAATTATTTGATTTTTGGTAATCAAATAACAAATGTGTAAAAGTTAATTGATTTTTTTTTCTATAATTTCTGTTGGGTTTCATTTATTATTGTTTTGGAAGAAAGCATGACTGACCCTCATGGAACTAGTATATATATATACGCGTCATGTAAAAATGGGTGGTCACCGTTAAGTGTTTCAATGGAAAATCAATAGGGACAAGTTTGGGAATATGTTTTGTTGCCTTACCGTGTCAAGAGAATATTTGTAAGTGGAAAAACAACTATTAATCTTTATAATAAAAATTACCAGAAAACAAATCACATTTTTCAATATTGTACTCTAACATTATGGAATAAATATGTCTACACATTTATCCTAATTAATTATTGGTCACAAAACTTCAGACTGGTGGTTACCCATATGTGTCCCTGTTTGCATGCTGACAACCATGTCGTCTTGGTGGTGATTCGATGACGCCATTGCTTTTGGGTCTTCGTCCTTCCACTTATCCATCGATCGTCTCCTGGCGTTCATGAAGAAATTGCCCACCGTGGTCGGCTCAAGCCCCAACTGCCTAGCTATAGTCACCTGCATTTCTTTAGACGGCCTTTTCGTTTCCTGATAAATGACATACAAAGAATACAATTTTTTTTTATACTGTGTGACCAGAATTTACCATGGCTTATATTAAACGAGATTTGAAAAATAACTTTTATTATTTTAAATACCTTGAAAATAGCTTGTAAAGTTCGCCGTTGGAGATCGGTAAATACTAAACGTGGTTTTTTTGGCGCAGTCGAATGTTCGGAAACAATTGGTTGACTTTCTTCTTTTCGCTTACAAGGAGCTAAAACAAAACATACTAACTATAAATATCAATGGAATTGTTTTTTAAGTATAAATAAATGCATTTAATGCAGTTGTGATCGGTTTAATAATTATTTTACGATTTTATTTTTACATATATTTATATAAAACGAAAACCAATTATTACAGATAGGGAAATTTCGAAATAAACTGAGCATTATTAAAATAGTTTTTATTTATTGAAATTTAAGATATTTCAATAAGGTAAGACGATATTTTATTTTATATTACTTACAGGAATAGACATTTCACATTTGATCTTTGATCTTTGTATAAGTCTAAAAATTGTTTTTCTAGAGAAAATAATATACTTGGAAATAGGTATGTATTATGTTTTTAAAGTTTTTCATTTAATCGGGAAAAGTGATAAATTATAAAATAAAAAAATACCTGTTAGTAATAAATAAATATAAAACGGAATAATCTGTTAAAATTATATTAATACTTTGCTATGTAAATTTTCTAGTTACGTAAATATTAATCAGACATTTCACTTAAGTTTCAATACTTTATTTATCCATCTAATAAAATTATTATTTATTATCTATTAAATACATACATATGATCAAATGTATTAACAATATACGGCATAATATGGTTTATATATGGCATAATATGGCAATGGAAAATTAAAGTAGGTATTGTATGTTTTAATATTAACATATAGTTATAAATATGAATTATAATTAACATTTCTTATAGCTAAATATACCTGTATATTAGTAAAAATAAATAGGATTATTTTGTTATGAACTTGTGATGTTTGCAGTTAATTTGTAAAACTAATCATTGTATTGTAAATGCATTAATATTCGTGGTTGACGTGATGATGTATAACTCTATAGTGTCTATAGTCACTATTACTAGAGAGAATGGATGACAGAATTTGGTACAATCGTACCATATTTATATATTGTTAGATGCTTTTCAATAAAAGTTACTAAAAAATTAAAAAAAAATAAAATACTGATCTTACCATTACAAAATTTATTTTATTTTATCTATTGACACATTAGAGAATAACTAGCGTTATGTTTCTAATTCGTATACATATTATGACGACGATTAAATAATTCATATTATAATGAGCAGAGTCAACGAGGAAAGAGAAAAATCATAAACATAAAATCGATACTTAGTCTACCATTGTATAAACACATAAATGGGATATTAGATGTAGATACATTTATTTTATTATTTCATTATTTTTTTTATACGGGTACATAGTAGTGATCAAAAATAAATACAAGTAATTATAAGTATTTTGCTAAAAGATATCAACAGTCCTAATAGCCGTTTGCCTTGATGAAATGAATCACAAATCGTTATTTTCTTTACGAGAAAAAAATATTTCCAAAATGTTTACCTAGCGTAAAGATTATACTTTATTCGTGAACCTTTAGAGATTTTATTACAACCTTTATTTTAAAATGACTAAACTAAAGTGCAAGCTAAAAGTGTATACTATAACTGAAATTAATTTTTATTTTTTAACAAATAATATGTTATAACATTAATAAAATAAAGTTTTGGGGGTTTTATAAAAGTTGTCAGCGAAAGATATGCTAACATTTATAGTAAGTGAATGGATAATACTTTATGAACATTTCATTGTGTCTAAATATATTATCATATTAAATATCATATTAAACTATGTACAGTAAATTATATTTTTTTATTAAATATAATTGGTTTAATTAATTTTAAAAAACTCACCATTTCGTTGTGGAATTTGAGCTACTGAAAAAAAAACATTTTACTTATTAATTTACATTCATACTGATTATGTATTCATTTCAATTAAATAATTAATTGGTATTATAAATTATATTTTAATCTTGATACATATTTTACGCAGGTTTGATTAGTTAAATAAACTGTTAAGGATATGTAACTTATTCCATTAATATAAATTTATTAATTTGACCAGTTAACATTTGTTTTATAGGTAGTATTTAAGATAAATTATGTGACATTATTATCTAGGAATAATGTATTCGTTAGCCTTTCCCGTAGCCTACATCATAAACAATTAGTAATTTGAGATAATAACATATTACTACTGAATAAAATTACCATTATTTTTAAATATTTTTTTAATGAAATATATTTTTTATCATAAAAAAGACATTTTTTAACATATAAAAATATTTTTGATCCTTCTAATTTATTTTTGGGTTAATGTTAGTGTAACTTCCTGTAACATTTCTTAATACTCTAATATAATAATTTTAGCGATTTTTATCTTGAGTAAAAAAAATAATTCTTGTTTTTTTTTTAAATATTCAATTCTCATAAAACATGAACACAGTTTTTAAACATTATAAAAATAATATTGTAAAATATATGATAATTGGTGTTTAAAAATGTGTTTCATGTGAATATCACACATAAAAGAATTTAAATTTAAATACATTAATTCTGATTTGGATAATTATCTAACAATTGTATTTTTGTGAAGTATAAAGCTTAAAAAATGAATCGTTATTGACTGGCTCTGAATATTATAAAGTACAATACAAAGTTTAAAATAATAATAATCTTTTCGTGTAAGTTTATTGACTAGAGTTTGATATTATTACTAAGTTGAGTTGGACATTATTTGTAATATATTTACGTTGTATAATTGTTATAGATGATTGCGTATTCGCAATTTGTTTCAATAATTTATTTGATACTACAGTTTTTCATGACTACAAGTGTTTTAATTCAATTTTTATGATACAAAGTTCTCCCGAATAAATCACATTAAAAAGTTTTGAGTGTACAACAAAGTTCTAGGGCCCGAGTACCATTTAGAATTTAAGCCAAGCTACATCAGGATGTAAATCAGTATTAGTGTTAGTTATTTAGCGAGTAAATGTTTAAATCATGCACATGTTGTATCAAAAAGCACATATAAAATAAATTATATGCCAACAGTAAATAATATTGAATATATTATTATTATTTTATTCTATGTAGTAGTGTTGAAAAAGTTTTAAATATTTTATGCGCAATCACATTTATCATATCGGTTCATTGAATTTTTCTTTGATAAAAAATTACTATCATAAAAAACAATATTTGTGATTCGACATATTTACCAAAATGTTTTATACATTAAAAACAAACGGTTTTATTTTACATAAAAAAACATTTTTAGATCAAATGATCGCCATTGGTTTTCAGAATCGTACTACATTGTTAGTAATTTTAACCATTTATTATTTTTAAACCAATTGCATAATATAATTATCCTACCACCCTCGTGCGTGTTTGTTTTTGTTGAAATGAACGAGTAGCGTGCATGGTAAAATATACGTCTCGGATATTAATCAAACATGTTTACATTGCCAGTTAAACGTTATTCGAATCCTCAGATTTACGGACGAAAAAAAAATAAAAAAATAAATACACACCGGGATGCACAACATTATTATAATTATGACCACCGGTATTATGACTGGCAAGGTATCGCATTAAAATATAATATTTCAACTAACCCATGTTGTTTATGTAATTCCCGACATTTGGTGCCGGACCGTTCTGTAGTCCATTTTCTGCCATTAACATTCCTGGAAAATAAATAAAACATTATATAGTTTATTAAATTGACGACATGAATTTTTTATATTAGTTTAGCTATGTCCTGCAGGTGCCATCATTACGTCATAAAAATACAAAACAAATATCAATGACTAAAGTTACCCGTTCAATCCTCGATAAAAGGAAATCCAATATAGGATTTTATTATTACAAAAGTATTACTGATATTCTGAGCTAATAACTGTCAGTGTGGAAATTATTTTTTAACTATAGATAACGGTCAAGATAGAACGCATTATGAAATTATTGATTAAAAAGTAGAATGTTTAGTTTTTACTCAGTCCAGTTAATTAAGTTTATCATAACTAAAGCACATCATCGCTCCGACATCATTATTTAATAAAAAATTGACGTATAATTTTTATGATTGTTGGCATGACGTTGATAATATTTGATTTCGTCTTAATCGGCGCAAACTGTTTTGATCACATTTTAGTGTTAGTCAATATTTTTGTACAAACAGTGTTAGCATCTTGAAACTTTTCCAGAAGTGCGAATAATCAACAGTTCAATATTTTTGACTTGTGATATTGTTTTGCACATTTTGGATTTGTTATGACGACATTATCGAGCATATTCAAGAAAACAATTTTAATTGTTCACCATCATACTTATTTAAATAAGTAAACTTTATATTAAAAGCTATGTACTAATATTTTAGGAATTAAATTTTTAATATTATTTTTATAAAGCATAGTAACTATACCGGTGGAAGAGGGGAGGGGGTTGAGAAACCGGGTGTTATTATTTTACTATGTGTACAAGCACATTGTTTTTATCATACGCATTATTACTTCAGGTTATGATATTATTTATAAATGTCTAAAGAAAAAAAATATCTAATGAATTATATTCTTAAATAGAGTGAAAATGTACGAAAATGTACAATTTACGGTGTAGTGAATTAATTTTATTATTAATTATTGTTATTATTATTAATTATTATTAATATTTTAAAATTATTGTTGATAATGTTAAACATTACAAAACACATTCTGAACATATCGTTGAAGTTGCATGATTTTTTTTCAACCTTAGATAAAATACTTTTGTTTATTTAAGATTTGGTGTTCTAAGTCGGTGAAACCAAAATGTTATATAATAAATCACAATAGTGGATGAAATTCAATAAGAACATACCAGCTGCAGTATATTTGAGTAAAATCCTGCAGAGCGACACGAATGTATATTTTTTACGCATAATATTTATTTAAAAACATTTTATTAATTACATTATCAATTTTAACTTTTATCATTACAATTAACAAGACGAGAAAATAACAATTATTACTAAATTTATAATTTTCCATTCTACTTCTTTATACGACAATTCGATCTGTCTCTATTAATAATA
This sequence comes from Sipha flava, assembly GCF_003268045.1. Classification (NCBI taxonomy): domain Eukaryota; kingdom Metazoa; phylum Arthropoda; class Insecta; order Hemiptera; family Aphididae; genus Sipha; species Sipha flava. Next base: position 6,241,141 of record NW_020271713.1, read on the forward strand.
ATAATAATAAGTATTTTTTGTCTTTTTTCAAGTTTGGAGTGAATCGCATTTTCAACTCAGCCGAATCGATAACATGAGTTATTTATTGTTTAATAAAACATTGATCGCAGGGTTGAATAGATAAGAACATTGAAGTTGTCACCCACGTTTTTCGGATTACGAGAAAATGAGAACGAATAGGTTATAAATCCGGCGAAATGTACGTTTACGATGTATATGATATGACTTCGAACGCCGCTCATCCATGTTCATACTCTCCGGGGACAACTGGAAATCAAATGTGCCGATACGGTGTGTTTAGGTATACATATTTACACGAAATGTATCTTTGAATTGATAATAAAAAATGTTCGAAAATATGCTGACAAACAGCGGCAAATAAAAATGGAATTTTACAAAGCATGAACAACCGGTGAATACATTACAATGAATTTCAACAATAATTAATTATTTAATTAGACTTTTGGTGTACGTATAAGTCTGATAAATTGACGAAAAAACGCATTGAAGTTACAGAGTTTTTGTTTATTAACCAAACTAACTCAAGTCTATCTTTTTCGTATTTCTCATTATATATTTATTAATGTTTTATATAAAATACCTAACTCATGGATAGTGCCGCAACTACCGGGTGTGCAAGGTGTGTATTGCATAACGGCCTCCAAACCGTTATAGGCCCCACACGATGTATTATTATAGACATTTTAATTGAAGTAAATTGATAAATGTAAAAAACAGACTTATCATATTATTAAATATTTATAATTAAATAACATACCCAAATACTAACTAGTTGCCAATGACCAAATGAAATACCATTGATTATAAATACTATTATATTACTAAAGTATTTATAATCCTATGGTAATATTAATTCTTAGAACAGAAATAGCAGAAAATAATACAGGTCTAAATTAATGCAGGTCATTAAATATTAAAAATCCACTAGACTACCTTCCACAATATAAACACCGGTAAACATATTTTATTTATAGTAGGTAAAAACTTTTTTGAAAAAATATTTAGGCCCCAAATTCAGATTTGCATACCAGCCCCATTATGTGTAGTTGCGGCACTGCTTATGAAATATATTACGTGTTTGATAAAATATACTTTAAGAGATCGAAACGTATGCAAAATATATTTAACATCGTACTACCGTGTTCGAAAGCGTTTGTTTTTACTTTCAAAACCATGTTTATTTTGGAGAAAAAAATGAAGTTCAATCGTTTACCAAAAGATAATCGATTCGACCGTTGTCGCGGCAATAGGGATATACAGACGTACCGCCAAAGAGATATAGTCTACATTTAGTGCTGGTACGCGTAGTATAAATAATAAACGATTGTTTTGAACATATCCAACGGAGTGCGACAGAAAACGTACCTGTACGCCGAACACTTGAGATTCACCTCTGTAGATCCCTTGGAAACGATGTGAATTCGGAACAATACACGTCCATATTTCCGTAGCCCAGCCGATCCAGCTGTCCGAAGACACACATCGTTTTTATAAAATACATAAACTGAGGTCGGCGAGCCAATTCATTTAATAATAATAAAATATCAGAAGTGGACATGTTTTGTAGTCGTATTATTACAAGTTAAATCAAGAATTGCGAGTTATTTGCTACAATAGCGAGGTTCGATAATGTCGTATTATTTATTCGAACATGTAACAGTAGTAGATTAGTCGGGGCATAATGTTATACTGCCGACTAAATACTACGTAAATGTAAACTTGTTTTATTTTATTTTTGTATCGTAGATTGTCTGTAAATGCCAGTGCTTATTCTTTAATAGCTTTTAATCATCTCTACTTTAAGGCATCTTTAAACCACGAAAGTGGTAGCTTCAGGTAAAATGTAGTTTAACTTTACTAGATAATATATTTATACATAATAATGACGATAGAAAATTTTATAATCGTTTATATTCATAAGACGATTTAAGCTTTAATAACTGTAGTATACACTTTTCTAAGTTTAGATAAAAATACGAAAACGATGAAAACGTAAAGAATTATGTGGAGAAAACCCTGCGGTTTTTATTGTAAAGTATACTACTACGAGGTGAAAGTATTCCTACGAGAAGAGTATTCCTCAGAGTTTCTAAATTTTCGGGGAAAGATTTTTTAAATTTTTTTTTATACCTACTAATTTCATCTACTTTAGAATTTTTCTAAAATCTATAATATATTTTTGAATAAGATAAAAACATATAATATTTTAAAAATAGATAAAAATGTCACTATAATATAACCGTATCTTTATGATAATAAAAATCATTAAAAGGTATACATTATTCAAAGACAAATGAATAATTACTAACAAAAAAGTAAATAAAAATGATCAATCAATGAAAGAATCTAAAATTAGTAATTTTACGGTTTTAAAAACAAATTAATTCTCATTTAAATTGTTCCATAATAAATGTATACTTAATCATTGAAAAGAATATTGTTTTTATTAATTTTATGTTATTATGCACAATATAATATTCACTGAGATAATTTAATTTATTTACAATTATTTTTTAAACTTAAATGTAGATTTATTTTATTAATAAAATTCATATATTTAAATGTTCTAAAAATAAACTATGTTTTTAAAAATAGTTCTATCATTACCTAAACTTAATAAATACATTAAATAATATATTAAGTACAAATAATTTTTATAATACTATGTATCAAGTATTTTGTTTAGTTATATAGAAAATAAACGTATAGTAAATATTTTACTTAAGGTGTGTATTTTTAATTTAGTGCCAACATGAATATATGATCTAATAATTCCAGTACACTAATTACGCGGAAGATAAACTTGTTTTACGTAATTTTATTCTTGCACGGTAGACTGAATAAGTAAATTGGGTTGTGATATAATTTTGAAAATAATAAACAAATATTGATTTGTAATTTTAAAATATAATATTAACCGTCAATAAGTAAAATATAAAAAGTTATTTTACTGCACATTGATTATCAATCGCATTACTGTACTCGTATATTATTTTTAAATTTAAAATAGCATTATTGAAAAATTATATTCTCAACAGGAAATTGTTTTTTGAAATAAGATTTGAGCTTTTGTATAGTTTGTACAAATTAATATATAAAAAGAAAAATCTAGGGCACCAATTTCCTATTCAATCAAGAATTTCTCAACACTAAAATATTTATGATTATTATAAATATTTCACGCAATAAATGACTGTCAGAATGTACTGCCGTCGGTGTTTATATAGATTTAGAGTACACTTAATATGATTGAATATTAATATAAATTATGTATATTTTAAACTAATAAAACCAAATAATTTTATGAGTTAATATTTATTTTAATATTATAAAGAAGGAAAAACTAACTTGAAGTCGTATCTTCACGATGATTAAAATGGACTGTTATGATTTTAAAATTTGGTGATATAATTTAATTTGTGCTTATTCAAAAATAATTTACCATACTACATAATCATGACGGAAGGATATTTAAAGCTATGTTGCAGATCGAGTTTAGGTTCAGAAAAGTTTGAGAGAAATTAGCAGTAATATTACAATAATAAATATGTGTAACATATTACTTTATTAAATTTTTGTGTTGAAAGAGCGAAAATATAATAACCAATACACTAAAACGCCTATTTTATTATTCATAGTACGCATAATTTTTCAAAAAATGCTGTTACTCCAATGATGGATGATGATGCATTTTTAATTTATTAGCTCATTTGAAATATTTGAAAAAGTTTCTAACCCGATTAATTTCCCGACTAATAAAATATTTATTTAATGTGTAAATTCTTTCAATGCATTTTTATATAATATAATATACTGGAAAATTATGTGCGTTGGTTTAAATTTATTAAAATATAAAACTTATATTTTATATTGAGTATTCAAATTAATCGTAGTTTATTAATTACACCTTTAAAGTGTCTGGTTTTTATTAAAAATTTACGAATATGTTTTTGTGAAAATTAATATATCATTCAAACTATTAATTAAAATTCGTTTATTTTATTTTTTATATTATTCATTCTGACGTATAATACAATGTTTAAATATTAATATTTAAATTATTCAAATAGCTTAATAACTATTGAAAATATCTACAGGCTCAAAAATATTTAATAATATTATTATTAATATTGTAATATATTTTGTAATCAAAATTATTTTATAATCACGTAGTAAGACATTGAAAATTGTATTTTTGTACCTTGGATTGTATTTTCTAACGTCACTTGAAAATGTCTTAATATTTAAATAATTTTTTAAAAGTCATTAAAATTTCAGAAATTCAAAGGTTTTCTACAAATAAAATTTATGTTATTTACTCCAATAGTTACCCAGAACTTATCTACAAAGTTTTATTCTGATGAAAATACATTCGAATTTGAAAACTGCCGAACGTTAAAAAATAAGTTTTTCATAATGTTATACATTATTGTAAAATCAATACTATAACAAACTACGACCACGGCGTGTTTGTTTCAGTTAGACCCGTCGCAACATTTTAAATATTTAAATGTGAATATTTTCATATCAAATTATTACCATATAAAAATAATCGATATTTTTCATAATAGTTTTAAATAATTTTTAATCCATTTATTTATTTAATTTATGAAGTTCTTAATGATGAATAATGAAGGCAATTACACTTTAAAGTATACTTTAAATTCATTCGATGCTTGTTTACACCGTTGTCAAACTTCCTAAACACGACCAACACGCATTATATATAAAAATATCACGTCGAATTTTTCCATAAATTAGTTTAAATGTGCTACGTGCATTTATTTTCAAAATGTACGTTTCAAACCGTTGAAATATCACCATTTGGTACAGAACTAATAAGGCAAATACTATTCATAATTGATAAATAGTAATTGATTGCAATTTGAGGGGTATCACTAGTACCTCGCCCGGAATTAGTATTTGTTGTATTCGGCCGAGATAAAAGTGCGGTGAGTATACACAAGAAGCCTTATCAATGCGAGCATGGAGCATGGTAACCGAGAGCGAATGCGCTTTGAATTATTTTTAGAATAAGCCATAGAGTAAACGATACTTGTTTCCGATATTTTAAATTTCGTAAACGGGGATCAACCCACGAACAATGAGCGAAGACTCGCAAGGTTCTCATCTGGTAATTCCGATAAAATAATAACAACAATCTGAAACGTAACAGTTTGAACAGACGATTGGTGGATAGAAACCTTTTTTTCATGATAACACAGTAGGAAATTTCATATATTATCAGATAATAGCTTAGGTTATTATAATACAGATACGTGGAAACGTTTAAGAATTTAACAATCCTTCTACTTGAATTATTTTGCGTTCTTCATATTGTACAGGTTTTTTTTATTTTACAAACATTTTTTTACGATGTGTCGTCGAAGTACAAATCCGAGAAATACAAATGTAGACACTACTTGTTTTAACTTTGAAATATATATATATATATATATTTAATTTGTTCGCTATGTTATTAACTAAGTGACGTTTTTATTACTTAAACACAAATTATTACACATTTTTAAAAAATTAGAATTAGATTTTATTATCAACTTGAAAAATATACGTAATCTAATACGTTTTTACAGTTTAATGTAAATAATTCAGAAGTCGACCTTAAATGAGTAGCTATCGATTTAAAATGAAGCTTGAATAATAAATTGTTCTTAAATATCATGGAACTAAATTAAATGCGGTATTTAGACCTATCGCCACTTCCAATGTTCTAATATTGGATAACAAAATTTAAAATTTGATATGTAATTCAATTACAACTGGTTAAAAAACCAAGAAACGAAGAATTATTTTATTTAACATTTTTATAATCTAACAGATAAATTTTACATTTTAATAGAATGCGTCGAATAGAAAAATTTGAGTTAGCCCTCAGTTGAATGTCTTGGTGGGTGTTAAAATAATTTAATTGAAAAATACATTTAAACGAGCCTAATATCATAAGCTCATTTTTCAAAAAAGTTTCAAAAATTAATATTCTAACTGTGTGGAATAAGCAGAGTAAGCATTTTATTGGAATCAATATTACTTGTTGGAAACTTCAATTGTTCACTTTACACTGAAATATTACAAGGCATTTTATAGCATCATACAAACAAGAACGTTTATTTGAACAATAACCAAAAATGTATTTTTTCATGCGAAAAAAATTAATTTATTATGCACTGATGTTGAAAACTTCATTCCATTCAAATGAATAATAATTACAGAATGAGAGGTTTTAATAATCTTTATTTTAAACAGTATTGGTTTGGACGTATGATTAATTGAAAACAAATTCAAATTTTCGATCGTCAAAAATTTAAAAATTTGGTATTAAAATACAATACTACCGCAGTAAAGATTAATTTAAAAATGGATGTTTGTAAGTAGGTGATAGTTATAAAAATGATTTAATTTTAAACAAAGTTACAACATATTTTAGTGAAGTATAAGAGTATTTAATTATTTCCATGACAGAATTGTCAAAACTATAAATACGTACGTTAAATAACTGACAAAATTTACAGTAAATACTATTGAAAATTAATTAAATAATTAAATGTATACCTCTATTTAATGTTTTAGAATTTATTACTATATCATAAATATTAAATTAGATTTTATAAATTGATATAAGTTATAAAATTCAATTTTATGGAAATATATGCATGCAAAAACTCTTGATCAATTTGATTTATACCAGTAATCGCTAGAAATTCTCAATTATAGATTCACATGGATGAATGTTCATGGTTAATATTAAAAAAACGTGTCATGATATTAACTTTTATTTAACAATAACAAATTTGCTTACTGAAATTGAACTTTTTGGTTTTAAAATGCGCGTGCCTTATACATTTTAAACGACCTACCTTTAAAAATCACAAGTTTTAATGTTATTCGAATCCAAAAATGAATATAAAAAGCCTTTTCGGCAGTATTACCTTCCTCCCCCTTTATATATTTTGTCGTTGGGTGTCATCATTCACCTCGCTCCCTTCTAAAAAGCGATGACGTCATTTTTTATAGTCCCTTTTCACAACTGAGGGGGTGATGCTCTTGATGTTCGAGCGTTTGTGGTGTTGCCAACGGCGACTTTGATAAAATAGACGCAGGTCACTGTCCTCGTACGCTTTTCTCTTTACTGAGAATTAGGTGTACGTACTCTAAACGCGCTAATATTTTATGATCAGTTTCTCTAAAAGCTGCCGGGACATTACTTTTGAGTTATAAAGACGAATTTCAACGAAATGTTCTGTGTAAGTTATTCTTGGAAAGGTAAACATGCTTGTTTGTAATGAATAATATGAACTTATTCAATGCAAATCCGATGTACTGGGTTTGAGCGTTTCAAGTTGGTATTAAAATTTTAAATGCAGAAAATTATGGGTTTTGAGAATCGGATGAATAAATAATCAGTTTTCCAAGATAATCTTACTGAAATACACTTGAAACATATACGAACATTTAATAGTTTTAAAATATAATCAAACGTAAACACATTTATAAAAAAGAAACTGTTACGGTTATCGATTTCTTACAACTTAAATAATTGAAAAGCATCCTATTAATTAATATATTTAACGAAGATAATCAAATTGTTAAACGGTTTTAGAGTAAATTAGGAGTGAATGAAACGCGTACGTAAGGCGTTATAAATACAAATGAAAAACGTATACATTCAATCTAATTACGAGTATAAGCCCAATGTCTGTTATCTTTAATAATTATGGAAATTACTTAAATCAGGACACCCTACATTTTAAAACAGCGTAAACCGAATATAATTATAAAAACATAAAAACGTTGATGGTATAAATTAGGTAATTAAGTATCGTAAATGTTCAAAACTAATGCCTATTTATTTTGATACAGAGTGAAATAAATTAAATACTACACACAAAAATTGAAACATTTACAGAATCATATTTTTATGAATATAAGCGACTTAATTATAAATATTTATACACCTCATCATAGTACACTGATCACTACATAGGTCTGGGTAAACCTTAAGACTGGTATTATATTTTACCAAGGTAGAAAAAAATATCTATATATCTCTCATAAATATTAGCTGTTGTATTATATTATAATATATTTGAAAACTGTTAGAAATCAACGTTATTTGTGAAAATAATATTATATTTCGTACTTTACACTTTTAATTTGTATTGACGACATTGACAGAAAAGTCATTCAAGTTTTTCGTATACTATTATAAATGTTCATGGTTAGTTATAAAATTATATTTCAATAAATAAAACAAAATATGACTTATTCTATTAAAATACATATTATTTTATTAAGTTTGACATTATTTCAGAGGTCTTTTTTTCTTCAATTTTTCGTTAGTATAAGAAAAATGAGTGAGCAAATCGAAAAATAATCCATTTATATAATACGCTTCGGGCATAGTACAATATTTATTTTAATACTAAAACAAACTTGTGTTATAGTCTTATAATCAGAAAAACTGTTCAGTAAGAAAAACTATCATTGTAAATTCAGTACATTTTTTGATTCAATTAAAATCTTTAAAAATACGGTTCATTTGTATACTATAGGGCTAATTAAATAATGTTTTTCTTTTTGAAAGTATTAGAAATACTGATTAAAGGATTGTGATGGTAATTTGTGTTATGAATATTATAATAATAATAGAGATACCTACGCATATTATGGTTGCAACTGTTACGGACTGTATAGTAAACACTGTCATTATCATTCCAATGTACCAAGTGATACAAAGGTATAATAAATTACATGGTATGTAAATTCTGTGAATAGACTAAAATTGTTTCAGAAGTTTGTTGTTGTTACAGAAGAAATAAGCTCTTCACTTTTTTTTTTTCGATTATAAAATGTTTTTGAATCGAAGTTTCATGTCTTGTTTTTTCAATGGTAAAAATGAAAAAAAAAAAACAATAAAAAAATAAAAAAATAATAATCGACCTTGTATCAGTTTCATATACATTTTCCAAATTTGTTTTAGTAGTTCTTATCACACTGCTATTTATTTGTTTTGCATATGACATCGGCTGTATCATATCGCACTACGTAAGAATAAAATATAGGCCATTTTTATAAAAAACAAAACCTTTGTCCATTATCTTCAGGGTTTTATTTTGCACTTAGTCCCTATGACTTAAACTGCTCTATGATTTAAATTCCAACACTAATTTATTATTTCTATTTAAATACTTATTATAAGTATACATAACAATTTACATTAACTATTTAGTAATCATATTTTATTCAGTTCATTGATTTTTATAGAGTATGTTTAAAACTAATAATAAACTATGTGTATGTATACTAGTGTGTATAGTTAAATACTATTTCTACAAATAAACATTAAAAATTATTGTTACTCACCTTCTAAATCTTGACCAAGGTTAGAAGAGGAATCATCTGAAATTTTAAAACTATAAGCTATTTTCTTTTCATTTAAACAAATTATATAAATAATAATATTATAAATATGAGATAAGCGATAGTGCGAATAAGATTTATAATAAATAAATGATAATCAAGCATTTACGTACAGCGGACATTGTTTTATAAACAAAGAACCATAAAATCAATCAGACGCTATTATGCACGAGCAATAAAATACATTTATATACATTTTAAATGTATTGTAGTAAATAATAGTTCATTTTAAAAATTCATTTTTGGTAATTATCTGAGAAATATTTTTAAGAAATCTAATTAGTAAATTATTTGTTAGCTATTCGATTAAAAACAAAAAATATAAATATTGTATACCTATTTTTTTGTTTCCGTGAAACATAATGCATCTTAATATTAAAATTAATATAAATAAAAAAATATGATTATTGGGTGGAAATTAAATTTAGTGAACGTTTTTTTTAAATTTAAAATGTTACTATATTACTAAACAATCATCGGTTATAAATGAACAAGATTTAACATTTATTTATTTTTTATGATGATTTAGATTTAATGCTATATTCATTAAGAATTTATAATTTTTTTATTAATTCATAAAATGACTTCAAAACTTAATTATAAATATGCGGTTATTTTTTTTAAAAGAAAAACAATAGCAATTAGAGCGTAAAAGTTTGAACATAGTTTAAAAAAATAATATTTACATAGTTATTATAATGAAGTTAGGTACTTCATTAATTTTAAACAATAAAATGTGTTGGTTTAATATAAAAAAAATAATATTCAATGTTAATAATGCGGCTAAACTGGTTTCAAATATTTCCACGACGTAAAATATTATTGTATACTATTATTGTCCTTATTTTAATTTAAAACTTTTTTTCGAGAATGAAATTGTGAAACTGTCACTTAAAATATATGATGTTGAAGTAAATCATAATATATACTTATATAATATGTTATATATTTATGTATGTTTTTTTTTTATATATAATGTAAAATATTGCGTTTTTTTTAAAACGCCAAACACTTTTAAACGTTCGGAGATGAGATAAAATATTCATAGTAAAAATACTATGATATAGGTTAGTGTTAGTGAATTATGAAAGTAAATTAACCATCGGATCGGACTATGTTTAAATTTCCATGATCCGAATAAGTTCATATTCAATAAATATTCTTAAATACAGCATAAACGTATGTAGATAAAACAAGCATCAACATGAAATGTTACTAATAAATAAACGCAATTCCAGACATGCGAACATATTTATGTGGATAAAACTATTGTACGAGTAATAAAATCTATTTCTAAGGATAAACTAATGAAACAATACATAATATGATAGAATTTTTTTGAATTAAAAAGACTAAACTATACATGACTACATTTTAAAAGTAGAACTGAATTTAGAAGTATAAAATAGACAATTTGGTGTAAAATGAAATTTTTTTTTTCCCTAATCGAGTATAAAACTTTTGAGTTATAAAATGTGTTGCTTTTTTTTTTTTTACACACAGCGTTTCAACGAATTATTTTTAGGACTTATTTATCTACTTTGTGATTAAAACTGTAATTTATTAATTATGCAAATGTCCCGGCACATTTAATAAAATTAAATTTCAAAAGTGAAAATGCGAAAAATAATGTTCCTAGGAATAACATTCGCTTTTCGTGAGCAGTACCTAATCGTTATCATAAATCATGAGTATTTGTATACAGTCGTATAAGCCACAATAAGTGCACACTCGATTCACCGAAGCAGTCATAGTTATTATGATAACGTACAAAAAGTGTGCCTGAATACGAATGTGACGGAAAATAATATTGAAATATTCGGTTATTGAACGTGAAATGTACGTCTATACATTAAAATATTAAGATAAATTCGAAACACTCATAATAATTTATGAGTCATAAATATTCAACGGTCGGGATAGGTTTTCAGTTTATCGAATTCGTTCAACAGTGATGTCCGGAATAAAATTTTTCTTTTTTCTTAATCTAGCGAAAACTCTAAAAAAAAATATCATCACATGATCGTAACAATAATAGTTAGGTCTCGGAAGTTGTTGCATTTGCAACTTTTTTTCTATTGTTCGGATTTATTGCTAAGTAGGTTATAAATTCGTTCCACGCAAATACGAATTTAATTTTAAAATTTTTTTGTGCCTTAAAACTGTATGAAATTTTTAGAATTTTTTCTATTTGAATGCAATTTTATCGATTTTCTTCGTTTACAATACAATTTTAGATACTTTTAAATATTATTCTCATGATTTTTTTTTTTTTTTTTTTTATGTAAGAAATAAAATAATGATGTAGTCTACGTCAGTTATTAATATATGTCAGAGAAACATAATAACAATAATAGTAAATGATAATTTATGGACATTATAATTTTTAATCCGAAACATTTTGTAAAAGAACTCACATTTGTAATATGATAGTCTTAATAAAAAAAAAAAAAAAAAAAAATACTCGTGCACTCCATTTTAAATAGTTATTATGGTGAATAAAAAGCGCGAATTCGGGTATTTTTACAGCAACAATGCAATTTTCACGGACAATTTTTCGTAATCTTTTACCGGATCAACGCTGTTCAGTGCAACATAACTTCCGAGCCGTCGAAACGATGTTATTACGCCGTCCGTCGACGTACGCGCTCAATTTTGTTCGCCGTGTACCACGTGCACGAAAACGGGTCGGAGAATCGCACGGATGATCGTTTTCGTCCGTGCACCAGCAATACACTGTTAAATAGGTGCACGCCGAAGAACAATACGTTGTTCCCGCACGGTGTCGGGATACGTGTGTCGTACGGGAGAATCTCGTTGCCGACCACGTTACCCGTACCGTTCCGAACCCAAGGACGGGATTACGCAACGTAAATATTGGCGGGTGGGGGGGGGGGGGGGGGGAAAGGGATACGGTATTGGTGTTAACACGCGGGCGCGCACGGTTCGCACCGGTCGACTTCACGTGACAATATCGCGCGGCGCGCAACATTTTCGTTTTTGTGTTCGCGGCGCGGCCCACCGCCGAACGCGTAGGCGCCCCCGGTGACTCCCTCCGTCGCGCGTCCGTCTCGTTCACCCCTCTTCCTGTTCGCGACGTAATCGGTACACCCTTTCCGCGCGCGCGCACCTGTCCCCGAACAACGTGCGGAAAAAATAAAAAAAAAAAAAATAAAATAAAAACCGCGATCGCGTAACGGATATACGGGAGGAAGTGCGTTCAAATCTCCTGCAGCACGTGAAACGGGTGCGTCGCGTGAGAGTTCCGGCGTTTCGATGCACGTACTACACCATGACGTCTTATCTCTTTAGGCTTGGTGTGCACGGTGAATCGATCACGTCAACCCCCGGCCCCAACGGTGTTCCTGCTTACGTACACGCGTATACAAATATTATTTATTCGCCTAACGTTTAATCGATACGTGCACAAGGTGTTAAAAGTTTTACGCGACCGAGTAATTTCTGCGTGGAAACGTTAAAATTAAAATAAAAAAAAAAAAAAAAATGCCCGAAGTGAAACCGATTATGAATCTAATTAATCGGACACGTGCAACGTGTACATTGTAACTAAAAAAAAAAAAAAAATAAAAAAAAAAAATAAATATTAATTGCATCAATGAAAGTTCAAACGAGAACTCAAATGTATTCTTAGTGTTTTTATGAAACGCGGTTGATGTATATATAGACTTGTACGTAAACCATCACGTTAAAATATATATGTAGTACGTGTGTGGTGACATCCGACTGGTTTGAAGCAAATTTATGTGTTACGTTCACTTAACATACAATACACGACGACGTATCGATATGGAAATCATTGTGAAATATTGAAAAAAAAATATCTTTGTGTTCGCCACCGATATACAGGTACACAGCTGAACAACGATGTGTAACACGTCCGCCAGTTTTTTTCTGCCGTTTAAAATTTGATGTGCAGGTTAAAAATTTTAAAACGTTTTGTAAACAGAGAAATTAACTATCGAATGCGGGCGAACTCGTACGACAAAGTATTGTAATAACTGAACGACAAAGCACAAAGTATTGTGTAGGACGTGTATGAATTATAAATATCATATATTTATGCGAATTTTTTTTCCGAAAATATACGATAAACGAAATTGTATTAAATTGAACGGTTGACGGTAGTGTTCGAAATCGTAAGAAACTGACCACCAGGTGTGTCGGGAGCAGAAAGTGTTTGCGAATTAGGGACGAGAGGATTTTATGGCGTACAAACTCCCGAAGTTCTTCGTGAAAACCGATCGAAATTTTTAGTGATTTTAAATGAAAATTTGTAAAAATTACATCCCTCAAACTAATCAGCTAAAACTTCTGAGCAGTTCTCCAACAGAACACTCGAACGGTGATAAACCACGACGATTGGTTTGTGCAGAGAAACGCTTATACATACGACTAGAGCTGACAAGTGTACTAAAATGTATTACGGTCGATCAGATTAGTTAAATCCTAACTTAACTATAGAAAACGAAACGCAGGGTACCAAGAGGGCCCGGGATGATTTTATGGTGATTTTTGGGATTTTAGGGCTATTTTGCATCAACATAAATCTGATTCGGGTGCAATCGGTTCGCATGCAAAGCGAGTGAAACATTCATAATATTATTACACAACAATATATTTAACAGGTAAGACCTATGCAAAAGGCGTGGAAAAAAAGCGAGTTAGGCGGCGAAAAGTGTGAGCGGGAAGAACACCGACCACACAAAAGTCACAGAAGGACTCAAGGCTGCCGAGGTGGCAAGGATAGAACGCTTGACACACACAAACACAAGCACATCACACTTATACACGCGGCGTTACAAGAATAATAATAAATCGATAACCACGTGTTGTATACGAGTGATGCGCGGTGGCGGTGTTTGCACTTAAAAAGTGACCAAAATCATTGGGCACAAAGTATGCATAGCGCTTGATATTTAAATGCAAGCGTAACGATGTACGTTTATGTAGAATCGATGTGTAAAAAAAAGTGTTGTAACGCGTATAAGGAGAAAAGCGCAGGCTACGAGCGCGGTCATGTGCATGTACCTGCCAAGCGGAGGGCCGACATTCTTTGGAACTCGGGTTCCTGGAGCCATTTCCACATCCTGCGGAACGTCTCCCGGCCGGATTTCAGTTTGGACCACGGTTTGGGGTTGCGCAGCAGGTCGGACAGCGTGCCCTGCGACCGGCATAGCACGCGCTGCGCGAATATCGCTTGCGGGATGCTGTAACGCTTCAGCTCCGCGCTGATCCTCTGCGCCAGCTCCTTGGTGTTGATCTCCTCCATGTCGGAACCGCTGCCATTGGAGCCGATCGTCGACGTGTTCTGCACCAGCACCGTGGTGGTGATGGACTGCGTCGTCTTGATGAGGGTGGTGTGCTGCTGCTGATGCTGCTGTTGGTGGTGCATCATCTGAATCCTCTGTGAGTGATCGGGCGGCGAAGGCGAAGAGGTGGTGACCACCACCTCCTGGGGTTGAATGATCGGGTGTATGACCAGAGACGGTGAGTGGCGAGGGGAAACGACGACGCCGCCACCAATACGGCCTCCGCCGGGGTGCGGCGTGATCGTGGTCAGCCCGTTGACGTTGGTCAGCGTGGTGGTGCCACCGTAGCTGGACATGGGTGGTGAATGCAGCGAGCCAGAGTTTTGGCTGAGATCGGGGCTGTGCACCACGGTCACGGCTCCGGAACCCGCGCGGCCGCCCGCGTTTCCACCGATCTGCGTGTACGGCGAATCGTAGCAGCTGTTCGGCGACGACATGCTTTTCTGCGGCGAGTTGAGGCCTCCGCCGCCGGGTCCACCGCCGCCACCGTTTTGGCTGTACGACGCGCTCTGCGGCGATATCGGCGAGCCCTGCTGCGGCGGCATGTGGTGCATGTTCGTGGGCGAATAGTGGTTGGGCGAGTGCATGCCCATCTTGTCGTACGTGTACGGGCTGTTGACCACCATGCCCATGCCACCGATGTTGTTCTGCATGACCGTGAACGAGCCGGACACGTTATTGGAGTGTCCGTACACGAACTTGTCGGACATGGTGGATATCGGCGGCAGGGGTTGCAGCGGCGTGAGCGTGGCGTACGACGAGTTCGGGCTGTAGCCGGGCGGTGACATCCGGCCGTTGACCGAGGTAAGCGTCTGGTAAGTAGGCTCGGATTGCTGCTGCTGCTGCTGCTGCTGTTGATGGTGGTGCAGCTGAAGAACACTGTTGTTATTGTTGTTGCTATTGCTGTTGTTATTGTTGTTGTTGGCACCTCCACGGTGATAATCTTGCGATTCGATCATGCCGGCCACGCTGACGGTGTGTCTGACGTTGAGCCTGGACGACCGGTTGGCCCGTTCGTCGTCCGGGTGGTGCACGATCACCGTGATGGTGCTCTCGGGCGGTTTGACGTCTTCTACGATGACGCTGCTACCACCACTGGCACCAACACCACCACCACCACCACCACCACCACCTCTGACCACGACGGTGCCACCTACGCCGCGACGGCTACCACCGCCATTACTCTCGATCGGTGAGCGATCCGTGTTCTGGTTATGTTGGTGATGGTGCTGCTGCTGCTGCTGCTGCTGCTGCTGCTGATGCTGCTGCTGCTGCTGTTGGTGCTGATGGTGTTGTTGTTGTTGTTGTTGTTGGTGTTGGTGATTGTGCAAGTTGTGATGGTGGGACGTTTGGTGGTGTTGGTTGTGTGACGGCACGTGCCCACCACCGCGGTCGTGGTGCTGGTCGTCGTCGTCGTCCAACTCGTCGTCCAACTCGTCGTCCAGCTCGTCGTCCAGATCGTCGTCCAGATCGTCGTCCTCCGACTCGTCGCGATCGTCGTTGTCGTTGTGGACGGGCCGCGGACAACGTGCATGGCACACGATCCTGCTGGCCGGCTGCGAACGTGGCACTCGCGTGATGCACAGTTCGCGTGTCGGTGGCGGTTCGGCGACGGGACACGCGGACGACCGACCGGCGTCGACGTGCGCCCGCACGTCTTGCGGTGAATCGATTGTCTCGACCACCACTTCGTTGAGCGGCGACTCCGGCGCCATGTTGTGAATGTTTTCCATTCGGCGGTCAGCCGTGGTCGCGCGGTACTTGGTCGTGGTCACACTCTAATCGGCTGCGCGGCGGTGACGGAACGACAGTGACGGAAACAACATCGGTGACGGCGACGGTGACGGCGACCGCGACACTGGTGCGGTAACGGCAACAACAACAACAACAACGACGGCAGCGTCAGCGGCGGCGGCGGCGGCGGCGGCGGCGGCGGCGTGGTCGGATAGCATTTCGCGCGCGCTGTTGTGCCCTGCGCGGGGGCAGCGACGTCGGCGGCGTGCGCGCGCCTTACCGTTACGGTCGTGTGTCGGTCGCGCGCCCGCTACGACAGTGCCAATGGTGCCGGTGCTACTGATGGTGCTGCTGGTGCCGGTGTCGGTACTGATGTCGCCGTTTTACCCGTTACTGGAAATCCATCGGCGAAATTCATCAAGACCGATCGATGCGAGCGCAAAAACCGCCGTCCGACAACAATCAACGTTTCCTCCGCGGTACTGACGGTACGGTTCGGGCGCCGCGACTGGCCGACGTTGGTGGTTGTGGCGTCGTCGTCGTTGTCGTCCGCGGAGGCGGGCACATGTCTCGTATCCTCCACCCCTCCGTAGACGGCGTCCTCGTGGTAGTCGGTCGTCCGCGTACGCTTCAACTCCGTACGAGTCGTCGTCGGAATGCTTGCGCCGAAGGGATAAGATAGGAAAATAAAAAAAAAAAACACGGAACGTACGATATTTCGTACTGAAAAAGTATGAAAAGCAAATAAACCTAAAGGGATCGATACGAGAAAATAAACGAGAAACCCGAAACACGTATACACGTGCGGAGTTATCGAGCGCGGTTCGACCGTGACACTGACGCGAGCGTCGCTCCGACCGTTCGTACCGATTCGGATCGATCGATGGATTATTACACCGAAATGTTTTTACGATTGCCGCACTGTTTACATTGTACGAAACGAATCGCACGCGATCTTGATTCCACTCGGCGTGCCGTTTAAACTACGTTTTCCGCTTATTTTTATATATTTTTTTTTTCTGTACGTTTCCCGGGGCCTTTCTCGTACGGTTTTTTTTCTCTCTTTCACTACTCGCCCTTAACGTGTTCCTTCGGCCGACCGGTGAGAGCGCGCCGTGTGGCTGGGGCCGGAGTTAGCACAACACTGAACAATATTGATCCGTTTCGGTGGGTAATTGAGCCGACGAAAAACCGAGTCGGTGGCAACGGGGTGAAACACCTCCCTAGCCGCCAGCGACGCCAACAATGGCGCGCCGCTCGTTCGCCAGCGCACGTGCGTGTGTTGGTGTGTGTGCGTGTGTTGGTGTGTTGGTGTGCGCGTGTGCGCGTGTGCTTGCACGCGTGTGTGCGATCGCATGCGAATACACGCGATCGGCGGAGGGTGTACCACGCGCGCGAAGAGGGGAACACACCCTCGTACTTGTGCAGCTGGACACCGGGCGATCGCCGCCTCGGAGGGTTATACAATACGCGCACGGATATTATAATAATCACTCGTCCACGCGTGCGTGCGTGCGTGCGTTCGTGCGTTCGTGCGTGCGTGCGCGCGTGCGAGTGTGTTTTCCGGTCGGTGCGCGTACGTGTGGGCAAGTCTAGCCGTCACCCTTGGGCGACGCGCACGCGCATCTAGTGCCCGCGGTAATATTGCGCGCCGCGAAGGAAGCGTACCGCGGCGGCCATGATAAAACGTCGTACAAAATCGAAGTTGGCCGGCCGATACAATAGCGCCGCGGGCACTTGACGTGCGTGCGTGCGCCCGCGGAACGGTGCGCGCGCGCGCTAGCGCAGGGGTGGTATAGGGCCCGATCGATTTTTCGATTTTACGAACGCGCTCTCGGGCCGCCGTAACGACCGCCGCGGCCCGCTCACGTTATAAATTATCGAAGAAGGCGCCGTATTACGTTATCGCCACCTCCACCACCGCCACCATCACCATCGCCACCATAACAACTGCTACTACAATTATTATTATTATTATTATTATTATTGTTATTAACGCTTTTACACGCCGCCGTAGGTAGTGTGCCGCACACGCTCGTTGTCGTTACCAACGACGGCGTTGTATACACTCGAAACGTGATCCGCGTGAACAATACGGTACAACGTTGCGAACCGATAAAACCAATATTCCAACGTACCGGCACCTGTGCGGAACGAACGGTACGGGGGAACGGTGGCGAACAATCGAATCGATCGTAGATCAATGTACCGCAGATGTACCTGCACACTTGTAAACGCGTACCATCGCGGTGCACACGAACAATGGTGTTGTCGCGTTACACGGGGAAATCGGATTATCGGTCCACGATTAATTAATCGGCCGTACACTTGACCCGGACCGTAATCGGTATACGTTACATTCCGCCCCCCCCCCTTCCGATTAGTACCATCATCATCATCATCATCATCATCGTCGTCGTCGCTTGTGGGCCGCGGCCAACCGATACGCGTGGACTTGTCGCACGCCGCGAACTTATCGATCGCCGCAGCGGTATATCGGCCGACGTGCTTACAAATCTGACGGTTACGTTGCGATAAAATACCGTCAGTACGTTAAAGAAATCGACTGTCACCACGAAATCCGTCATCGTTACAATAACAGACCTACGGTGGTTGCACTGCGCGTACTTCAAGCGGTTATTACGAATTATGTTTATTCGGGGGGTTTTTTTTTTTTTTTTATACACGTATTACGTACGAATTGTTTTTCGAAGAATTTTTTTTGTCCGTACGTTTTAGCCGTCACACGTCAAAATGGTTTCCCCTTTGATAAACATTACAACATAACGCAGAACACTGGTACGCACACGCGCGCGCCCGCGTGCCGAGCAACGACGTTATTCGTACCGTTTGCGAACACCCCGTCTGCACTGTGTTGTGCTACGTAACCAGTCTCGTAAAAGATACTTTTCAAAAGCATTCAACTACGGATACAAATCGTTTTTAAAGGTGTCTTACATTTTTACCTTAACGACCACGTAGATCGGTTCAATCATCAGTAAAACGAATTGATTTTTTTCTTTTCGGCACTATTTAGTCGTACTTCAATTAATTAGAATGAGAATTCAGCATTTTTTGGTCCGGTGTACGTACCTTCAAACGCTATAAATTTGGCGACAATGTACCTGATGCATACACTATACACCATACGGTTATTGGTTATTTAGTACATATGGCGTGGTAGCTATTGTTATTCACTATCGAGATAATATAAATATAATAACAACGGGCGATGAAAATAATAATAATGATCTATAAATAATAATGTTGTACGATTCGTATTATTTTATTTAAATTTGGCGTCCCTGTACATAAAGTAAGAGGAAAAAAGTGTTTAAAAATAGTATTTGATTTTAAATACAGATACATTACAAATACTGTGCCCAAGTACTTTTTTAAAATGTATTTATAGTACGTATTTGAGTACTTAAAATGTATTTGAATACTTTTACTCAAATACTTTACAAGATTGTGTGTAACTGTATTTTAATTTATATAATTTTACACACGGTTCTTATGTAAAATAATGGATCATACGATAAACCAATATAATAAATGTTTATAACAATATAATATAGATTGACATTAGGTATAAAGAATTACAAAAAAAAAAAAAATTACTACTTGTATAAATCGTGTATCGTGATGCGGGTTTTTCAAAGACATAAATTGACAATTGACATTATAATATTAATTTAATGTAATAGAGTTTTGAAGTCAAATTATTTTAAAACCTAGTGTTATATAAAGTTAAAATAATTCAATATTGATGTTACTTTAAGCTGGTTGTTTTGGTTATGTTGTAATAATAAAAATTCACATTAGTTTTTACCTTTTTCTTTATTTAAGTGGTAGCGCTTTACGACTTGGTGTAGCCTTTACAAAAACTCACAGGTGACTCGCCGATCGGAACGATAAAAAACAATCAAAACTCTTACCCGACACCTAATCAATACAATCGTAACAATATAACCGTTACCACTTTAAATTTAGAGCTCCACCGATTGTCATGCATAAATCAAAACAAGTTTTTTAAGAATACAATTAATAATTGTTCAGTATGAAATATTAATTTATGCATTTCAACCTACCTTACAGGGTATTTGCCCAGGACCTTGCGCTTTCAAGGGCTCGCGCCTAAAACTAATATCGAAAAATATTTCGTACCGAAATCTTGTAATAAAACAAAACAAATATTATAATATTACACCAAATATGTAAGCACCAACTTCGTTATGGCACGCTGCACGGTATGGAAACCCAGATTCATAAAAATATTATTGCGTTTCTAAAATGATTTTAATAATTTTAATTCAATTATTGAATTAGTCATTACCCGATGTCGCGAGCCACTATCACATCATCAGTCATCACCACGTCTGATTAAATATGCCGTACAATTGAAGTACCTACTTTGAGGATTTGCGTACAATCCGAATTAACGAGTAACAACATTTGAAGTCAAATATCGGGTTTACACTAGGCCGACAAAAAGCAACATTCTGTTTCCCTACAAATCCGTGACAAAACGGAAACATTTTTCCGGCATTATCGAAACTGGCGACGGAATATTCGTGCTTTTGAAAATATTTTGGTGTTCGCTCGAAAGCGGTAAACATAAAAAGTGTTTCTGTTTTATTCTTGTTTTCAGCAACTTTTCTCTGGTGTAAACAGGTATGGTGTGACAATTGGCATTTGGTATTTTAAAATATAAATTAAGTATAATAATTATATATAACATTTTGTCTAGTATATGTTTCCAATTTGTTTCTTTTGGTGTAAACGAAAAGTTATTGTGTTGTTGCTGTTTCCAATCTGTCGTGGAATTAGAAAAATTAAGAAGTTGCTATTGCGTTTTATTTTCTGTTTTCTCGGCCAAGTGTAAATCGACCATAAGATTCTTATAACTTGTATATAATATATATTGTAAGGTCCCGAAGCGTCATCATCTCACATGACTTCCCCTTTTAAGGAGGGTCGCCAACCTACAGGGCGAGACCATCAGGTCGGACCACAATAGGATTTAATATATAAAAAGAACAATAATAAAAATAATAACAATAAGCTTTGGCTCGCACATCTAACCAAACAACACGTTCTAGCTCCGTAGGGCAAAAAAAACTTGGGGCTTGGCTCGGCCAACGCCATTTAAATAACATTTACATTCTTGAAAGATACGTTCTCTCTAGAAAAAAAAAAAATAATGCTAACCCGCACATAGTCACACACCAACAAAACGCAATTATAATATGTGCCTCGTAATGGGCATCGGCGATAATAATTATCAATAAAACCACATACATATATACGTATATCGTCACAATCAACCCGAACAATCAACACAAATACAAATATAACCATAACTCAAAATCACAACGAAAACACGTATATCATTTTGTCATATTACAATATATATATAAATATATAAATTATGTATGTAGATATCGATATATTGTAACGTGAGTAGGTATGCGTGGCGAATTACGTGAATTAACGATCTTTTTGTATGAGTAAAAATTATTATTTATCTTCTTAATTAATATTATTAAATCAGAGAATAAAAAGTATTAAAATTAGTTTTTATCATGAAATGTATAAAGTTACTACCCGTTGAACTGATATTATCAATAAGAACAGAATTTTTGTTATGTTATTACCAATTAAAAAAAAAAAAAGCATCAACATCAAATAGTTTTAGATAAACGAATTATTTACGTAATTTTTTCCGAATGTTGAGAAACACACAAATTAACAAATTTCATTACAACGGATTTGAAAATTAAATTATTATTATTTAATCATATTTATATTATTTATTATTAAATATTATTATTGATTGATAACTCAATATTTTTCTGCAATTTTACCGACATTTTCATCCATACAAATGTATTTATATTTACTATGAAGTTATATTTATGTGTAAATATTATTTGATTGGATGCTGAGCAAATGAAGCGATGATTTTTATTCTCCTGGTTTTTTATTTTTTAATACTCTTTCAGACAGAAATAACCACTGAATATTTTAGTCAGCATCTCTTTAGACTGTTAATAAAATTAAAAACATATATACTTCACAAAAAACATATTTTTTAAAGCGTTATCGGTATTTTTTTAGATACTAAGGAAAAACTTGGAATTGAAATTAAATTTTATTCAGTAACCATTTATTTATATATAAGCTTAAATAGGTATTAATAAATGGGTTTTATATTTTACGGCTTAAAATGTAATGTGTAAATAAAATACCAAATTATATATATTAACGTTATTGTAATGGGATTACAAAAATTCAAAATATAAAATAAATATATCGAGTTCTCCAATGAAAAAAGCAGTTACCCAAATTTTACAATATTTCAGCAATTTTTAAGGTTTAAGCTTAAATTTTACTTATTTTTTTTACTTTTTTGTGAAATTTTTAATTTGTTTTCTTGTTGTTTGATTGAATATAATATTATCACTAAAATTCTTTTTCTATTTAATTTTGCAGTTACTTTATAATGACAAAAATCTCAAGTTACTTGTTTTATTACACGGGATTCTTTTTTTTTCACAGAATTAACTCAAGTTACTTATTTAAGATAATTTTTTATGAAGAAATAATTCGAGTTACTGATTTTATTGTAAGTAAATATTGCAGATTATAGTTAAAACTACAATATTTATGAATCAAACACTTATCTTAACATGAAAATGAAATATCTTATTTACTCTACTCAGAGTAAATGTATTAAAATAATTGTAAAAAAAAAAAAAATATTTAGTAATTAAATAATAAGTATTTTTGGTAATCAAAATAAAGAAAATTAATCATCATAATATAGATAAACCTTAATATAAAAGTATTAAAATAAAAATTAAAAAATTAACATTTTAATCATAGTGCAAATGAAATTATTTAAAAATATATTGTTACTTCCTTTTTCACGGATAGTGTTGAGTTAAAAATAGAAGTAATTAGAGATACTTCTTTTTTCATTGGTAAAAATTATAATGAGAGATTATGGATTATGTTTAATATTTCATTTCTAATTTCCCTGGATTAGTATAATTACTGCCATTTTCGTGGTGATACAGAATAATTTTTGTTATCAGATGTCGTCAAAAAATGAAAAATGATAAAATTCCAGTTATTGCCCTTTTCTTTGAAGAAATCGATGTAACATATATAGCTTGTTGAATATTTATATAGTATAAATTCATATGCAGTACGAATGATATAAATAAAAATATAATTGAGAATAGGTTAATTATTTTACGTAATAATTAAGATTTAAGTACTAAGAGAAAAAGTCACGATTAAAACACACACACACACACACATATGCAATGAGGCTATTAATAACACAACAAAATCAAGTAGTAAGAATCTGTCTAAATAATTATGATTTAAAAGGCTCCTCAGTTTCCAACTATAAATAGATAAAGGTCTTGCTGATCAGGTACAATTTACATATACAATTTATATATTGTTTATACAATTTTCCATGTTAAGAGTTTCTATAAATATTAGTCAGAAAAATATAAATAAACGTGAATGTAGATCATATGAACTAGAAGTAAAGTATACAAAAAAAATAAAAAAAAATAATGGTAAAATTTTTTTGGATTATTGAGGTTCATCAAATTTTAATGTAATGCCTTTGTATCTTAAACAAAGTATTTTCAATAATGTAAAAAAAAAAAAAAAATCGAGTTAAGAATCAATAAGAATTCTATTGTTAACTGGCTGTTTAGCGAACTTTAATTTTAAGTTTTGTATATTCATTATATTATTTTGTAGTAAATAAAAAGTGTTGAATAATAACTCATTTAACCTATCACAAGCATTTTTAAAGGGTAAATTAATTCTTCTACATTATAAATTATAATTTTTTAATTTTTAATGTATAATGAGTAAATAATAATAAAAAAAAAAAAAATAAAAAAAAAAGATAAACATTTTTAATGACTTAAGTCAACAACAAATATGATATTATTACTAGTAAAAATTGATGAGCAAAAAAATTAAAATTTCCATATAGAAACCTGGAAGTATAATTATAATTATAATAATTATTATTATAATCGATTATAAAAATATAATGAAAAATTACTAATCAATATTTATTTTTGAATATAATTAAAATTTAAGTTTCCAATTTAATAATATTAATGAAATGAAATTTACGAAATGCTACATCGGTGTCTATGTTAATTCTTTGAAAATTTTAATATTTTGTTTAGGTCTAACACATGGTAGTCAGCTATTCAAATTAATTAATTCACTGTAGTTTAAATATACCACTACCTCTGGTTATCGGTGCGTAATGTTAAACCCCCTTCAGATGGATTAAACAAATTAGATTATTAATACAATACCACCACCAGGTGCAATTTTACAATGGAATCGATGGGTCATTGCACTGATCAAAATTTAAAAATACTATAACTATACATAGTTTTCAGATAGGTGGGTTTATTATAGTTTCAACCTAGTTGAGTTTTTAACTACATTTCTTTAATTTATTTACACGCACGTTAACGAATATATTATTTTGACCAGACAATACAATATATACATTCACAGCTCTATTGAAAGTACATCATTTCTTCAATAAGTATAAAAATAACATTGATACGATAATATTATAACTAAAATAATTTTAGTAAACAGATTGTTCGAAATATTTATATTCTTAAAAGAACGCCCACGAAATAGGAATATATGTATTAGTAATATTATAATATTAGTATGTCAGTGGTTGCGCGGTGCGGGTTTTATTGAAGCAGCTGCTTCATGACTAAAATGGGGTTGATAGGTGTGATTGATTGTGGGATAGAAAAGTTTAATACACACTTTGCACATTTGACGTAAAATATTATTATTATTATATATTATTTGGACCCGTCAATTTTAATATTTATGTACCTACAAGTACAATTTAATTCTGAATTTAAAACTTTGACTCGGGGTGGGTACTTGATACACGTAACTGCTTCATTGGAATATAAACTTCGTGCCACCACTTATATGACTAGTATCCATAATATGTTTATTAAAAAATAATTAGACATATCTGTATTGTATTATATTAAATCATATACAAGTATAATCTGTTAAATTTTATATTCTAGGGATCCTTGGTGGATTTATTTTTATTTCCTTGGACTATAGACAGTTATTTTTTATTATTAAAGTAGCTAAATGTTATTTTTAATAACATTAAATCATTAAATAAATTTCATCACTAAATAAAATGTTACTTTTTAATTGAATAGACTCAAGTATATAAACATATAATTAATAAATTTTTACCCGATTTTATAAAATTAACAATTATTTCAAACGTCTTTTATTTATACACTTAAAACAAAGTTATTTTAAGTAAATTTTTAGTGATTAAAAAAAACAATGTCTCAAATTAAAAAACGTACTATCGTTTTTAATTATTTTAATTGCCTTGCTAGAGACTTAATCGCATTTTCTTGACATTTTTGGTCACGCATATTACATTTAATTTTACTTTGTATAATTCAGAGTTTCATCTCAGCTCATACATTTTAAGTTTTAATAATTAAATAATTTTGTAGTTTTGTACTTTTGAATTGGAGTTTTATCATTTTTAATATCATTTAACGTCAGAGAAGAAGTTTTTCCATTATTTTTGTTTACCATATAATATATTTTCACTTTGCTATCTGTAAATTGCAACTAATTATCACATATTCCAATGAGTAAATAGAGATGAATTTTAGGAATATAGAGTTACTGAAACTGAAACAAGGCATATGTGGTTTTTTTTTCTATAATTAACTGTAGAAATTTATATTTTTTATGTTTTTTAACTTTTATAGTGTAAATAATAAATGAATATTATGAATATATATACTCTAAATTCTATTAAAACCCTTTGGCCATATTATATTCATTTTTATTTAAATAAGTTTTTGAAAATTAGAGCCGTAGGTGTATATAATTTATAAATAAATGTATTTATAGATAATATTTAAGTTGCATAATAAATATATATATATATAAAAATGTACAAGATATTATACTATTATCTATTTATTGACAAAAAAAAAAAAAACTAAAATATTAGATTTATTTGTCAAACCAATTTTTTTTTCGGGGAAAAGGGTTTTATTTTCTAAGAAGTATAAAATGGTTGTACTTTATGGCCAAGGTACATAATGATGATATCTGTTATTTGTTTGTGCTTTGTGATGTATGCTGAATTCAGTGTGCGGATGTGTTATAGGTAATGAATTTAAATAATATTATTCGAACATGTATGGAGTTCTATAATCTAAATAAATAAAATATATTGATTCAATATATTTGTAATAGGTATTAGAAAGAGGTTTTTATAATCTGGTCAGTCAGTTTTAGTGATCTATGACGATTTGATACTTTTTTTGTCTCGCTTACAACGTTAGTTATTCACAAACATTGTGTTCTTAATTTTCTTCTAAAGTGTGTAAGTTTCATATACATTTAAACTGCTCAATGTTTATGTTTGTTTGAGTATACATTTCTAAGTTGATATTACAAAGAATACTTATGAACATATAAGTTGATTACAAATTAACTAGGATAAAAAACGAAAACAAAGAGAACTTTATACCTGACATTTTTGAAAAAAAAAATGTATTATTATGTTATAAAAAGACAAATTGTAAAATATGATTATTTAATAATACTAGTTTTTTTAATATATAAAACTGATAAAATAAATTAAATGAAAAAGAAATGTAATAAATCTAATTCGATATGATAATGATGAAATTCAATTATAACTATATATGTTATGGAAAATCTACACATTGTTCGGGCACTTTAGGATAATTTGAATAATTTCGGATAATTTGAACCTCGAATATAAATAAATAATTACAAAATACAAAGTGCCTTGAAAAGCACTAAAACTTGACTGTATCGTAAATATTAATTAGTATTCATATATTGTTGTCGGATTGTATCGGCATAGCTATTATTTTTATCAATGTGTTATGGAAAAACAATAGATATAACATAAATAGTGAGTAAGAAATATTATACTGATATTTTATACTCTGTTCTGTATTATAATAAAATTATAAGAAATTATTAGTAAAATATTTTACAGTAGATTATTTAATATTATAAGCTTAATATATATAATATATATGTACTTATATATAGGATTATAAGGAATATATATAATATAGAAAGTAACAGACATATGTATGATGAGAATTAATATATCGTTATACCTTCTCTTCTTTTATCGATTTTCGGATATTGAGACTACACCTTCAAGCTTATTACTTCAATGCTAATTCAAATAAGCCTACTCAATTGAATAGTATAATAACTAGTAGTTTTTAAGTCTGGCTGGTGGTTACTATAGGTTTTACAATTTTCTAATCTAGGTCTGATTTCAAGTATCGAATTAATGAGAAATAGTACGCTTACTATTAATACAGTTCCTTAACGGACTATGCTTACACGGGATTATTCCCGTAGGAGTAAAGTCTCTATTTCTTCCTTAATTCAATTGTTTTAGTTATGTGCATCAATTAAAACTTTATACTCCGATTAATTCTCAAACGTCAAACATACGAGTATTCATTAAATAATCTGTTAAAACGTTGTATATCAAAATTGACTATTATTGACTAATTTTTGTAAACTAAACATTCGTTTATTGTAAGTATTTAAAGTGTATTATATGTATTATATATTATTATACGGTTACACTATTTACAATACTGTAAGTATACATATTATTTAGGTATTAATACAATATACATACAACGTAATTTTTTTTTATTAATGTTTTGTTTCATTGGTGATTAATCAAAATTAATCTTTTATATAATTTATATCATCCATTTATAACATTTGAATTCAAATTACTTTATTGTTCATTAAAAATATAACAATTTCAAGATAGTTACTGGGTAACAATTTGTAATTAGCTAATTAAGCCATAGGGGTGATACTGAAGATGTACCTACAAATACACCGAATATTTTTTTAAAAACATTTTTGTCTAAAGTCCTGTTATATGATAAAACAGGATATATTGAAGTAATTTCTCTCCTAATATACCTAGTTATTTTTGAATTAAAATATTGTTTTTTCGAAGGACATATTATGGTAAAATTGAAAAATTTGTATGTGACATTAATGGTGAGTTCATGTATCGGCCTAATGTTGTATTTCACTACTACTATTGTCTGCAGAGAATCTCTTTTTGACCATTGTATATTCCCCTTGGCGTCATTCCTTATCAAGTTGGTATTTTGAGTGACAGTTTTTATGAAAATATCATATCAAATATTACTTTTCATGTATTATGCGAATGTTCATTCTGTGGACGTCATGATGGTAGGAATTATTACAGAGTAGAAAAAGTTTTCAGTTGACATAATAAGAGACAATGGTCACCGTTTATTAAAATCACGGTTAATGTAATCAATCGTTTATTTTTATCATAAAGTATAAGTACGGATCGGATGTCGGATGAATACTTATTTAACTTAAATTATGTTGATTATTATAATCAGTATATTGCATAATGTTATCAGCTTGTAGCCATAAAATCAACATTATGTATGAGTATTTAATACATGATCAAAATTTTTGTTGAATGGCTCATAATAAAGATAAAAATGTCTAAAAATGAATACTGAAAAATCTTCAAGTCTTCTGAAGTGAGTGGGGGTCCTACGAGTGAAAAAGACACAATATCACTCGTCAAATTATTTTACAAATACGTATATTTTATCAATCATTTTTAACCATACAATAAAACAGACATCAATCAAAAAATATTATTGTTTGTAGTAGTTAATATTTACATTTTAATTTTTTTTATGAAATTTAAATTTTGTATACGGCTTACTCTAAAAAGTAATAAGTAATAATAATGATTTGTTAGTAGTTATGTGTGTATTCAATTCGATACAACATTACATTTTTTTTTTGATTTAACATAGGTTTTGTTATTTTTCAATTTTCATTTAGTGTGTCAATCGGTTTATGTTATTTTATCAGTCATGTCCCGTAATAAAATAAAGTATTAAGTTAAAATCATTCTAATCAGTATAAATGGTTTATAATGATCAAATTTTTTTTTAATAAAAATCATTGATTTTGTAAAAATAAATATCACTCACTCACAGTAAAGTCCTATATAATGTTATTTATTATAATATGTAATCAGGTCCACATTTAGGGGAAAGGGCACTGGCTACAACTGCTTCAGGCGTTAGTTTTTTGGAGGCGCGAAAATGTTGTTTGTGGAAATTTGCTCACTTGTGAATTATTGAACTTTTAAAATTATTTTGAAATTATTATTTTTTTTTTGTTTTTAATAACAGTATCATAAATTAATGTTAATGTATTTAATTTATTAATATATATTATTAATGTGTTTATAACAATATAGCTATCAAGCGATCCAGAATATCATTAATATACTTAATATTAGTTCCAAAATGTTTTGTGATAATGTCAATAAACATAAGTTATTTATAATAACACAGCGTATTATGGTATCGCGTGTGGCATGCGGTGTCATGCCTATTACATAAAAATAGCATTGATTTTAGAATATCTAAAAGGTTCATCGAGGATCTATATCCTATATTTTTCGTGGGCAAGCCCCTTAAAGGGGCACCAATTTTTTTTTTTGCACCGGGGCGCAAAATGTCTAAATACGGCACTGTATGTAATAGTTCTACATATTATTAGTCAAAGAATATAAGTCGTTCTATGACTAGTAATTTTACAGAATACCGATCGACTATAGGAAATAGGAAATTATATAATAATAACCTTAATGGACATAACATTTTAACAACAACTTTATAATATTATTTAAACATTATTTAGCATATTTAAACCAGTGTTTCCGAACTGGTGTTTCGCGACATCCAAAGGTTCCATGAGCCCACGATTAGGGGTCTGTGAGGAATTCGGGAAAAAATAAATAACATTTTCGATTAGAACAAGGCTATTCAAGTTTTGAATGAGAGCTAATCCTCTTCTCTTTAGGACGTTACTGTATCTTGCATAATTCAAGTTTTTAACGAGAGTTAATCCTCTTATCTTTGGGACGTTACTGTATCTTGCATAAAATATTTGTTATGCAATAATGTTATAATAATTATTTTGGCTCGAGATATTTACCCACATAACTTAACATATCCATTCAATGTTTATTAGACAGCACAAATATTCATGTTATATCCAATACGTTTTAGTCATTATATCTATTAGATATTCAAAAAAAGTAACCGACAGATTAGCCACTATGGATGTTTATGGATATTCATTAGACATTAATTTTTTGTAACTAATGGACTTCGTACTATTGATGTTAATGTACGTCTATTGGATATTTAAATAAAGTTTAAAACACACTTGGTATTTGTTCCAAAATTAATCATTTTTGTTGTTAATTCTGAATTTGAGAATTAAGGCAGGCGAACGCATAATAAAAGAGATAATAAAGATAAAAATAAAAGATGACTTGGATTTTAGAGGGAAAGAGACCAAGAGGAAGATCACAAAGAATATGGATATATTAATAATAATAATATGGCTATTTATAAATAGCATATGCGTATACATGCGCATATTTAATAAATATTATTATTCAGTTACTTCCAGGTGCGAATACAAGAGGGGGACTATGGGGGATAAAACTCACTCCTTAAACATAAGGTTGAACCATATCAGGCGTAAGTGCTTAAAATACTTAAATAAAATTAGACGTAAGAAAGATTTTGTACAAATCGAAATGCGTAACGAATTATGGCAGTAACTCACTTTACTAGCCCCCTTTTGTTAATTTTTAGATCCGCATAGAAAATTTAAAAAAAAAGTCCAAGTTTCAGTGGTATTTAACTATTATCTACACAGTATAAATACAGGGCCGAATTTGGCAGGCGGGATACCACGAGTTTCCGAGTGGGCCGCTTGTTTGAATTAGGCCGCTTTTACTCACCGGGAAGTTTTTTTTTAGATTTATCGGTTTAGACTCATTGAGATGACAGACATAGATGCATTTTTTTAATATGCTTGCATTAGAAATTGTATGATACTAAATAAAAATGGTCTTTTAATATCTAATTATAATATTAAGTGTTCAAGTTCTCAAAATAATATACAATAATTTTATATGAAAATAAATGTTTTTTTAAGTTTGTTTTTATATGAATATTATGTACATCGTTAATCATAAGATAAGAATCTGGTAGATGAAAGTAAAGAAAATATTTCCATCCCGTATGCAAGAGAACGATTTGTAAATTTTAGAATTTGATGGAGAATCACTATGTAAATGTTCACTATATTTTTTATCCTGTTAAAATACTTAAAAAAACCCACTATTGTGTAGTGTGATAAAAATAAAAAAATAAAAATATTTACGAACAATAACGAGACACGAAAATAACTTACGGGAGAAAAAAGTTTGAGCATAGTTTGTTGATAAAATTAAATCATCAATAAATTAATTCATACCATAATACAGTAGGTAACTACATTACATTTTTTTTTACTTTCAAATGATTATTCATTAGTAGAATAGGATTTTAAAGTGATAAAAAACTAAAGAAAAGCACTTAAAAAAAAGCAATAAAGCTTGATAAATATTCCAGAAAAGCTTAAAAAAACATTAAAAATGGATTTAAAAAAAAAAAAAATTAATAACTTTCGATATTTTGTGAATAATTATACGGTGTTACAAAAAAACTATTCTGTAATTCCGAGTAGATGATTTCCAGAGCGCAAGTATATTTTTGTGTTTATGGTTATTTTAAAATAAATTAATCTACATTATACTATACAGTACGTGACAAACTGAACACACGGGAAAAGGTTGGCAAGAAATTATGGAACAAGTTTTGGAACACATTATATAACAGTGGTGCCCAACCCACTGCTAACCCACAAGTAACCACAAAGTTATTATATGTGACTCATTACAATTTTTTTTTAAATTTAATAAAATATTTAAAAAAATGTTATATGATTATATCATAAAATATGATTTTTTTTTAAAATTTATTTTATTTTCGAACATTTTTAAATATAAATTATACGATATAACCCGTGAACTCAAAAAGAGCGTACTGACCAAATTAATGTGTACTTACAGCGTGTACCTTAATCTGTAATATTTTAAGTAAGTATTCAGTAAAATATTTGAAAATAAATTCAGTATGTACCTTCATGTGTAGGGTTGTGAATTTGAAGTATTTCATAATTGAAAATTTTATGCTTTATGAAATATTGAAAAATATATTTTTTTACGTTTGAGATAGTGACCATCAAATGTCATTTAATCAGTTGATATTGTTTGATATCATTTCGGTACAATCTTGGGCTTTCCCATTTAACGTGATCTAGTCTATTAACTACCTATAAATAGGTAATGACCACAGATATGTTTAATATTAATAAATATATGTAGTAACGACAAAACCGGCGTATTATTATTGATAGCAGATATTTTTATGATAATATTCGTTTAATAAGTAATAATTCTAATCGCCTGTGATTTATTTACACGTTAATAGTCAAGTTTTCTGAAGTGTCTTCAGCTATCTAAATTTTAATTTTCATACTTTCTTGAGTATATTAATGAGAACATTATACTTTCCTAATTTATATATTTAATTTGTTTAACTTGCAAAGGAGCTTATTTTAATTTTATTATATTGTTATCTTTAAATAATATATTTATATTATATGCATTCAGTAATTTTAATTTTAATTTCCATACTTTCAATAGTATAGTATTTAAAAATGTATATTTACCTAATGGCTAATTATTATGATTTTATATTTTATACTGATAAGTTACTTGTTTAACTACGCAAAGCAGCTAATTTTTATTTTTATTAAATTAGATTTATTTAAATTGTAATCTTCATTTTTCTTTAAAAACATTTTCAGATGCTGGTATAATATCGTGTGTTTCACAATATTCACAATAAATTTTATAAATATGTGCTTAACTTTTAAACTCACTAGGTACCGATATATTTTTTTTATGAGAAACTTCTGAAATAATGTGATAGCTGTTGAGTAATGGGACTACTGGCAACTTATTTATGAATTTATATTTTGTAAAATGTCTTCAGGTGTTTCAATGACTTTTGGTCTCTTACCTCTTAAATCAATATTTATAAATTATAATAACTATAAACTAATATGGTGTTAATTGTTAATTTATATTAATTCGTTTTTATTTCTATTTAGTACAGTTAATAGTACAAAAAGGATTCCATAAAAAATAAAACATAAAGCATTATATTTTTACTGAAATGAAACAACATTTTTATTTTTCACTCAAATTATATATTTCATGACATTTTACAACCCTATTAATGTTTATTGTATACCTACTATGTGTTATAAAAGAACATTATTAGATTAATATTAATATTATTTGTACTTTTATAATTGGTGACTCGCTCTAAGATAATTGTTTACCAAAGTTGCTCGACAAGGAAAAAAGTTTGGACATCACTGTTATATAATATGAAAATAAATATTAACATTTCAAATACATATATTTAAAACAGATTTTGAAAAACTGTAACTTAATAGCATAAATAAGTGCCCAAAATACCTAAAAAAGCAATAATATTTGAAAAAAATATAATTTAAAAGCAAAAAAAAAAAAAAACAAAAAATGCAAAATAAAAATGTCGTGCGTTTTATTCTAAGTATTATAAATCGAATTTGTAGCTGACATAGTTTCGTTTTAGAGCAATAGAAAAAAAAAGCAAATATCTTTAAAATTCATACTCAACTCATCAGTAATCCAAGATAATAAAAGTATATTCCTTCAGGAATATACGAGGTATAAATATTCCATTATCATGGTAACTGTATGAACACCATGAATATGTAAAATGTCGAATGAAAAAAAATTGTTAAAAAAAATGATTACTGTAGGAAATAAGCCTTCGGTAAAATACCCATGCATAAAACCATACATTTTAATATACGTGCAGAAGAATTATTCAAAAATAAATATGAAAAATTAATTTTATTCAAATTATTCTTGCTACACGCTAAAAGGAAAAAAAAAATTAAATAGAAAAATACGTAAAACACGAGACGAAGAAACATATAATAATCATACATTGCAAATTTTTTACTGCAGGATTATTAAAATGATTACGAATTTGATTATTTAATTTAAAAACGCAAATATTTAGTTTCCAACTTTCAAATTAATTTTCCGCATCAGTAACGAACGCAATATTACATTATATTTATAAAAAAATTATTGTTATCGTAATGAAGAATTAAAAAGTTTTTCATTAAACAATAAAATACATATTAAAAACATTTCGGTGGGTACAGATTATTTTGAAAAAAAAAAATTGTTTTAAGTACGTATATTTTCAAGCATATTTTACAAGACATTGTTATTTAAAAATTACATTACATACTGTTACATCTATACGTACGTTCCGAAAGTTTTTTGATGAACAGTAAGATTATGACAATGCTATCCAGTGGCGCTATACGGCCACTATTAGTGTTTGAGTGGACCAGCTGATGGCGCTAGACGTTTGAAAACTGTCACACCGTGAATATCGGTTTTGGCTACCTATACTGAGACGTGACGTATGTCTTGTTAAAAAATAAAATAGCATAATAAACAGCATAAACTAAACATTCGAAATAACTGTTTACACACCAACAGGAAGCACTGCATTCCTTCCAATTTAAATTTTATTAGTCAAACATTCTCTACAACATTTCATTATACGATATTATACGTGCGCCAAATAGTTAAACTTTTAAGAAAAACTGTTCAATGTAGTATGTAAACATTTAGTGTAAAACATTATGATACATTGCTTATTTTAATATTCATCAATCAATGAGCCAGTATTTTGTAATTCTCTATACTGCCGGTGTCGGCAACTCGCGGCCCGCGAAGCAATTTTTTTTTGGCCCTCATAAAGATGTTAATTTTTCGTATATTTCAACAATATTTTCCATATAAATTTCAACATGATTAAATTTTTGTTGGCTTCATAAACAAAATGTAATTTAATCGTTTATATTTTAAAGTATAAACACCAGTGATTAAAGTATGAGAGACGGAGGAGGAAGGAATCCTACTTCTTATTTAAGGTAAAATTATGCGTCCTCTTCAATTTAAATCTCCAAAGTCCGAGTGGGAGGGAAATTAATGTTAAACAGTATTAGTAATTATCACATAAAATAAAAAATATATTACCGTATGAAATTTATTATTGTTTAATGGATTTGAACAAGCGGAAGAAAAAGTTAAGACTTCGAAGAAAAAATATTTATTATGAAATAATATATTATGATACGTTAGAAATAAGTATAAGATAATATTCTCGTAATCGTGAGTTAATTCAACCGACGTCGTAGACAGATATCCGTGCGCTCATTTAGAAAACAATTAAAATTTTAATCCGTACACGGACCGTTCATACACTGTTTGAACATAGGTTACACCGTATCCAACACTGGGCACACCAACACATTTGTTATTATAATGGCTGTTCTAAAACTGTAGTGATATGTGATAGATAGCAGTATTTAATAATTGTAAGTTAAAAATGTTTGTTTTCTATTTTTGGCAGTATAGTCATGCTGTAAACAAGTTACAATCCAATATATGTTAGGTAAGTTTTTAAGTTATAATTAAAAGACGGATTCTTAGGTTTTTTAAAGTTTAATATATGCATTATATTAGTGGAAAAGGATTTTGGAAGCGGCAAAGGACCTTAATGATCCGTTTTAATAGGCCAGAAGAAGGAGAAAAATATATGCATTAAAAAAACTTCAAAATATGTCCTAAATGTTTACTTAAAAACTGGTAAAATATGTTCGAAAAATGCTTAAATCCAAGAAATATTTTATTTTCTTCAAAATATTCTCAAGTATGCTTATTATTTAATTAATATAATATTATAAATACAATATAGGTATATATTTTGATTTATATTGTTAATAGTTGTTGGCAATTATAAAAATGTACTTAGAATAGGTATCACACAGAGGTGGATCTTTGAGGAGGGGGACGATGTGACCGATCCCCCCCCCCCCCACCTTGTGCTTTTTTTCAGATTTATTTAATATTTTTTACATTGATATGTATAATAATTTTATGAATACCTATAAATTATGAATATATTTGTATAAGTAGGATGTTTCATGATAATAAATAATAGTTGTGATCACGGTTCTATATACTAGGGATGGGCAACTGGCGGCCCGCGTACCTTTTTTATCTGGCCCGCGCTATATTTTCAAATTACTTCATATAATTTTAGCGCTTATCTGTATTTTATTTTATTTTATTACATTTTTCGATAAAATGTGGATATACATTCTTATCTAGTTTTAAACCGAAACTAAATTTTAGTAATATTTGTTTGAATATAATATTTGTTGAAAATAAATTAATACATTTTCCGTGTTGTGAAGTTATAAAACAAGAATTTGATAATGAATTTAATTTTGGACATTGCATTACCCACATTGATGAATTAATTGTAGAGTTCAAAAGACGATTTGAAGAAATTGAACTTATGCGTTCTCAAATAAATTTATTTAATAATCCTATGTCAGTTGGAATTGGAAAGCAAGATCCTTCACTTCAATTAGAATTATGTGAATTATAAACAGATCCATTTTTATCTGCAAAAGAGATTGATGTGTCCATTTTGGAAAACATTACCAGTTGAAAAATATCCAATTCTAAGAGATTTCGCATTAAAAATGTTTTCTATGTTTGGAACCACATACATATGCGAATGTACATTTTCAAACTTGAAACATAATAAATCGAAGGAAAGAAATCGTTTAACAGATGAAACCTTGGGACATTTACTAAGAGTTTCAACTACAGAAATAGAAGTAGATTTTACTAAATTGTCTATTAAAAAACCTCATCCTCAAGTATCACATTAAATAATAATTATAAATATAAATAAATAAAGATTAGTAAATTTGAAGGACCTTTTTTTTTTTTTTTGCTTTCTCCTACGCACTGCGGCCCGCTAGATTTTCAAGTACTTAAAAGTGGCCCGCTAGTTACTTTGAGTTGCCCATCCCTAATATATACGACCGACGTTGTGACCGAGCGACCAAGCTATAACCATTGATTTTATAATATATAGATAAGCCAAGGTATTTGGAAACCGTATTTTTAAGAAGTCATTAATAGGTTTGCAAATGGAAAAAAATAAATGTTAAATTATTATTGTAATTTATATTTTTTGAATAGTGAATTTTTATAGGTACTTAAATAAAGATACCTAGTCAATTATTTGTACTAAGCGTTGTACTTATTTTTCAACAAATTGGTTAAATAACGGTTAAGTATTCATTGTACTCTATATATCACTCATGAATATTCCTATCCCCCTCCCCTTTAACTAGGCTTCAGATCCGCCCCTGGTATCACATATCTTATGTAATAAAAAAAGTATAGTGGCCAGTAAAAAATTCAAGATAATTTACATAAAGTATATGTAAAATTAAAAAACCACAGTATATTAATAAAAACAACAAATTTATGTCAAGCGATCATAATAAGTAATACAATAAAATCATTATTATTGTTTTATTTTAATTATTTTTTCATTTAATTTTTAAATTATGATATTTAAGTCCAAATTTATGAATTGAATAAATATGATATTTTCTACAGACAACAACACGTATTTTAAAATATGAAAAATAGATAAATATTCTCTAATCCCCAAAATATATTGAATTATGTGAAATTAATTTTTTTTTTTACATACTCAAATAAGTAACTATAATAAATAAATATAAAAATAAAATTTATTCTTCAGTTGCATAAAAATAAATATAAATTTTTTAGTTGTTGATAATATATAAATATTATTATTATATGCATATTTGTTACTGTTTTATTGACCAACAACTGTAGATTAGCAAGGTTAATTATTGTTAATTTTTAATTTTGTCACAGTTATAAATGTTAAAATTGTTTTGTATATATAAAAATAATAAATAATTAAAAGTTTAGTTTGTGATTTGGTATATTATTTTATTATCTAACATATGATGTTTAATATAAATTTGTTTTATTAAAATTTATTTGTATTTTTAATGAAATATTTTAAACTATAATATATATAAATATAATAGATTAAATCAAATTAAAAATATTAATTCATATTTATAAACATTTTATATATACCATACCTATATTAATATTTATTTTTTCTGACCAGGCATGATATATTGAGGATGGTTTTTTTTTTTTTTTTTGGAGAGAAACTTGGTTTTAGTTTTTACAACCTATAAAACTTCTTTCTAAACAAATTTGTGTTAAGTAAAAAAATTATAAAGGTCTTGTCTCATGGACTATCTAAAAAAATTTGGTAGAATTTAGACTTTGGTAAGGAAACATTCTTTCACTATTTTTGTAGATAATAGTCCCCTCAACAATTGTAAAATTTGAATATTGAGTAAAGTAAAAATTCCAAGACCCTCTACAGATATGAACAAGGATTGGAACTTAAGGCAATTGTGTATTCGTTTAGATATTACATATTGAAATTTTGTTTTGATAAAAATTCGATCCATAATACGCAGATTTTAAATACAAACATTTTTGTAGGCTAATTTTATTTATTTCGTTATTTTTATTAAGAATAAACATATTTTAGGTTTAAGAACTTTTATATGCATATTTCGTCTATTCAATGAAAAAAAATTTTCTTTCTCGTATTTAAAGTTCAACAAAAATGATTAATTGAAAATATTATTCAACCAAAATTCTACATTTTAGATCGTTTGATAAAATTAATAAATTTATCCATGGCTATTTTAGTATTGCTCCCAATGCACTTAACAATGATATAATCTCTATTGTACCGAGAAATTGTAATAGTGATCACCGACCGGTCCGAATTAATTTTTATCTAAATTTATCAAGACATTATTGTACTATAATATAACGGGGTTGTAATCAGTGTTTATATTTTTATCCTCAAGAAGATTAAATTTTGATGAAAATTGTATAACTTGTACACGTATAACAGGAAGACAACAATAAACAAGTATGCAGAGTTAATTTTTATAAATTTTTTCCCATGTATCTAATTTATGTAAATTGTATTTTATTCAATAAATTGCATATTTTTGAATACCTTCCTAATTTTTACTGCATATTATGATGTTTTTTCAATGTATATGTATGCGCACACTCGAGTACTTTTTAGTGCATAAAATTCTGAGTCTTGGATATGACCAAATATCCACCTATGAATGAGTCTCTAAATCGTTTAATCTTGAAAGAAGATTTATGTTGTCCGTAATTATTTTATGTCTTCGCATACTCAGTTCATCAGCATGTAGATTAATTATATATGAATAAAACTTCAATAGCTTTTTAAATTCCTATTTTTCTAGATTT
>NW_020271713.1:6281119-6328056 GCF_003268045.1 Sipha flava
CAATAGCTTTTTAAATTCCTATTTTTCTAGATTTTTTAAAAATAGTCTTTCTTGTTTAAAAATGCAGTAAAATTCTAAATAAATAAAAGTGTGGTATGTAATTTTATTTTTATTCTTAAAAAGTTGTATTATTTATTACTTTCAAATATTGTTTTATAGCTGATAAATTGTTCAGTCAGTTGTTTTGTATAGAAATCAATGTATAGTAAAAATACTG
Source organism: Sipha flava (assembly GCF_003268045.1). Taxonomy (NCBI): domain Eukaryota; kingdom Metazoa; phylum Arthropoda; class Insecta; order Hemiptera; family Aphididae; genus Sipha; species Sipha flava. The sequence continues at coordinate 6,281,337 of NW_020271713.1, forward strand.
TGACAATAGTAATGTTACATAGCAGAAGTGTGTCTAGGATCAAAAACAGTAATAGTTATTTCAATTTATAAAGGTAAACATTATTTTATTTTTTAACTTTTCGTAATATTTTTAATATTATTTAGGAAAAATGATCATATAATTCAACACAATTCCTTTTGTTTGAATTGTTAATAATATTTAAAGATATAAAAAGTAAATAATAAATATATAAAAAATATTAATAATAACTAGGGTAAAGAACTTGTAGCATTTGTTTCGTTTGTTTTGCACAGTCACAGAAATATCTGAGTACGAAACAAATACGTTTCATGCTTTCACAAAGCTAGTTTTGAAATTTTGATTTGATAGAAATTCATATTTTGAATATTTTTTGTTTTTAGGGCAAATTTTACAATTTTATACGCCATTTTATACTTTTTGAGACATTTAACTTAATCAATTTTTACATCAACGTTTTTATTTCAAACAATACAAAGCTAAAATATTTGAATTTAACTTTAATTTTTTGACTTTAATTCAAATTTTTCATAGAAGTGCTCGATTATTGCTGATAAGGTGAGAGTGCCAGAAGATGAAATATAAAATTAACAAAAAGTAAATCAATAGAAATAAAATTATGGTTTAGATAAGAAGATTGAGAAAAATGTATTTTGTTTCTTTGGTAATGGTATAAAATATATTTAAATTAGATAATTTTTTTTTGACTTATTTTAAATGCTTTTTATTTTATTAATACTTTTAAATTAAATCGTTAAAACAATTTTTTTAGTGCATATTTTAGAGTTTTTTAAGTGCATAAGTGCTAGTATATTTAGTGCTTTTTTAGAGCAACAAGTTCTCTGCCCTAATAATAACAATTTGAAAACAGAGTAGACCTGGACCTACCAGATCTACCCTCTGGGCACACCACTGTTCTATAGAAAAATCCTGAATATTTTAATTGGTCCTATGGATTTTTTTATAATTACGTTTAATATGCGTTCATCAGTGAAGTGCGTCAAAAATGACGAGTGTTCAATCGTCGAACTTTTATTCACGAATTTTCACTATTATATTTCTCTGGTAGAGATCATAGTACTACAGTATCACGTGCTTTATGTAATGTTATAAATTTTATTAATTAGGAATATTATATTAAGATTGTATAATAGTTAAAATAACCTTGTTAAATCTAATCACATCACGCAATTAATCTAAGAATATGAATTGTGTTGATATTGTTAATCAACCTTAGTTAAAAAGGGAACCGATATGTTATTCGGGGCCTCACTTTTGACTTGTATCATGTAAAGACTAAAGTAATCCGTATGCGGAGAACTGTAGTCTAAAACTTTTATCGTGTAAAAATTATTAAAGTATTATATAGTGATTCAAATCGTTATTGTTTTATTTTATTTAATCTAGTTAGCTTATTTGACGGGCTTACTACAGGCTTACAGTACCTGTATTAAATAGGAAAATAAATTCAAGGGGTGATCCATCCCCAATATTCCTCCCGTAAATACCCCAATGTTTATAATATTTAAAAATAAAATTAATAAGTGTGACAGTAGATGGTGGGGAAAACATTAAAGGTTCAAATAAGGGTATATTAGAATTAAGAAAAAAATATATTAGAAGATGATTATGAAATTCCTATACATTTTCACTGTATAATTTATCAAAATATATAATTGTGTTGTAAAGTTCTTGCGTGGAAAAAAGTATAACTGTTTTTACGAGTCAATTTCATCAATTTTTGGATGAAATTAAATCGGAATAAATACTAAAATATAAATATTAAACCGGGGACTTTATATATTTTACAAAATTAGATAAAATGCAGTAACTAAAAAATTTTTCTATCTACGATTTGAAATAGGATTGTTTATGAACAAAAAAAATAAAATCCTTACCAAACTGTTATATAAATCGTGAATTTTAGCTTCGACATAGTAAACAGATATATATTTATATATATATATATATATATTTATATATATATATATATTTATATATGTATATAATGTGTATACAGTAGTATATATGAATACTCATGTTAAATAATTTTAAGTAAAATTAAAATTAAGATAAAATCATTTGAATTAATAAATTTTGTATATATTTTCGTGTTGTTAATCTGCGATTGAATCTTTTAAAATCTTAATCTCATAGAATAATTGTAAATCGAATTTTTAACAATGTATGATGATTTATATAAGTATGATTATAAAATATAACTATTTTAAAATATATTTATAGTGGACATAAATTATGTCAAGAATAATTTATATATGGAAGTCATAGAACTTCAAAAGGACAAGAATCTAAAAATATTTTTAGAAAACAACTAACTTGTTTCAATTGTATCTGTTTTCTTCTAGTATCCATATTTTCCGAAATCAGACAATTTGTGTACAAACTTATAGTAATGTTTGGAAGTATAAATGTATATGATCAAACATTTTCGATTATGAAGTACAGAAATAGTAAATTCTCTTAGCTTATTAGATATGTACATTTACACGCTGTATTACGAGCTTCAAAAAAAACTTTACATGCTGATATCGAAAAATGAACTAATAAATAGCAGTAGAGAAATTGTATTTATTTATAATTTAATATTTTTATTTATTTATTTATTTTTTTTTTAATTACATTTGTTCTTAGAAGCAATTTTAAACTTCTCTGAAATTTGTATTTTTTTATACTCATATTTCTATTTTAAACAACTAAATTTAATAATAATAAAATTATTAGTATTATATTAATTGTAAATTTTTATTTTTTTATTTATGTAGTCCTTGATTAAAAGTATAAAAAATATGGCTCAAATAGTTAAAAAGGTTACAAATTCCTGCTCCACAGGAATTATTATTTTCCAATGGACACAAAGACATTGAACACCGAATCTCAAAGCATAGGTGAATAAAGTAATATTATACACTAATCGAGTTCCGGGATTCGATATACCGTACAGTTATACCGGCCGGAGTCGCACTTTAAAAAAATAAAGCCAATTGAGTCCGGAAAATTAATAGAAAATGGATGCGTTAGAATGTCTTAGATTTACGGTATACTGGTTTTTAACAAAATCGAATTTTTGTTTTCATCGTTACTTATAAAATAATAATCATGGAGACGTGAAATTTTCAATGAATGTTTATATCACCGTATGTTATAGATGATATGATATTTATCTTTTCTTAGCTTTTTTTCGAAAATGTTAAAAATGTTGAAAAATAATTTTCCTTTGATAAAAAGTCCTAAATACTCGTTTTTTTTTTAGTCAAAAATCTTTTAAATTTATAATAAATTGTAATAATATACTTGAAACTTGAAAATTGTATACATTTTTATAAAGTTTTTGTTGTTGTAATAATAATAATAACTGGAAACTCGAAAAAATGATTTATTAACGTTACAAAATTAAGTTTTAACGGTATCGGTTATTTATATATTTAAATATTTAAAAGTTTCAAAATATTTTATTGACATATATGCGTTTATATTAAATTGACATTTTAGATTTTTTCAATTTTAAGAAGACATTTTGTAAAAGTTAAAATATTGAAAATTCACAATGTTTTAATAAATTTGGGTTTTCTATTTTATCAACCATCCTTTGAAGTATGAACTGTCACACCCAACTTAAATCTAAGACGACATTAAAAATAATACTTAAATTACATACTGATGTTGGATTCGATTTAAACAAATTAATTTTTTTTTAGTGATTTATGCTATAGTACTTTAGTTAAAACGCAAATCAGAACTTATTTGGCCAGTATTTATTTTATTTTATCTAAAAAGTACTATTTAATCTTACGAAAAAAAAATATAAATATATATATATTGACAAGATAATATTTTATTACGTAAATAGTGAATTTGATTTGTGAATGGTAGATAGAATTGCACTAATACACAAACATATTTTATAATTTGTTAAAAATGGTTTATTTGTTAATTGTAATTAAGATGTTATAAATTTCTAAATATTTAATAAATACATAAAAGCACAAGACATGCTATTAAACATAAAATTTAAATAAAAACTTGAATATTTTGTATATATGGTTGCAAGAATTTACCTTTAATTTTGGTATTCTTATTTTGGGTATTTTACATTTCATAGAAACAATTTAGTGTAATTTGTATTAAATACTAAACTAATATAATAATGTGCATCATTCGAGGCTGTTAAATTTTAAATATAAATAATTAATAGTTTTTTTCAGCACATGTACAGAAAACACCAACCAAATTATGAAGTCCAAACCTAACGGTAGTCCATTGTTATCTTAAACAGGTTAATGCTTACAGAAGACCACCTTTAGTCAAATGACCATCCCACTACACTCTCTTCTATAACACGTCCAGCAAACACCCTTCGTTGCAATCATCACCGCATGTATGTCGTATGTCAATCATTCTGTTCTTATTTTTCAAAATAAAGTAGCTCTGTCGTTAGTGTATGCACATTATAGTCAAGTGGTCATTAAATTTCAAGTTTAACATTTTTTTTTTTTGTCTCACCTCCAACAGTTTATGTACATATGAGAATGAATCACACAAAATATTGAATCCATCAGATAAAGTTAACCCGTGCCTATTTTAACTTTAAATTTAAACTTCTAATATTTTTAAAAATGTTTGAAATTTTTACATTTATTTTGTAAACTATTGGTTAAAGTAAAAATTGTCATAAATAATACATTTTATAAAACTTAATTTAGAATAAATTTTGTTAAATTATTTATTTTTAATAACTAGATTTGTTTGTTGGCTTAATTAAGTGTATAAAAATCCTTCTTGGCAATTATGTTATTATATACTATGTATATTCCAAAAATTTTAATCAATAATGCGTTAAACTTTATCCTTAATTTTTTTGAAATATCCAAAAATTATTTTTTAGAAACTAATGTAATTTAAAATAGTATTATTTATATTATTATTGATATTTAACGTTAATCAAATTACACAAATTAAAACAATTAAAATGACCCTAAAAAATTAGTTCATGAACAGGTTAGTCATCACTCGTGTTTAATATCCTTTGTATATTCAAATTTTTTTTTCCAATTTAATATTTTCATAATTAATTAATATGACGAATTCAAAATTAAGTAACAATGTGTATTATTATATGTATTATTGTTTTATTGGGTAGTAAATACAGTAAAATTGCTAGTGTTAAATTATTGCCAATTAAGCAAGCTTTATTGGTGTTTTATACAATTTTAGAGTTGTTTAATTAAATATACGCGAAAGTGTTCGTCTTGTATGGAAAATAGTTACATTTTGGGAAAAAGCAAATATTCATGTACAAGATATTCAACATTGTATATCTAAACTTGAAAAATTTTATAATGAATGTAAAAAAAATTTCACATGAAGAAATTTCACGTCTTTAGTTACAAAGGATTTAAATAATTTCGTTACGAAAAATACAAAAAATATTTTTTTAATGATTTAGTATTGAGATTTAGTATTTTTTATTTGATTAATCAGTAGAATGGATAAATAAAACTGCGATAAAGAAGAAGCAAATATTGTAGTCCAAATAAATGTTGTGAATAATACAGCAGAAAGAAGTGAAGCTCATTGAAGAATAAAACAACATTTTAACCGAAGATGAGGAGTAGAAACAATATCTATTACAAATTGTTTAAGATAACAAAAACAAGTATCCTGATAGCAAAAAATCAACACTATAATAGTATTATGTTTAATTAAATCAATATTATAGGAAATAAGTACAAATATTTTAAAAAATTGAAATGTTTTTAAGAGTTTAAATTTTATAACACAGTTAAAATATACCTACGTAATTAAAATATCTAAACAAAAATTTGTGCGAGTATCGAAAATTGTCCAGCATTAAATGATCGAGTCCTATTACTGTCGTCGTAACGAATATTAAACACTTATTTATATATAATGGGCTGTGTATATGTTATATTTATCCGTATTGGTAATAACGAAAAGATAATGTTGTTCGGTATTCACAGCATGCCGGATGCTTGAGCACAGACCACAAATCGAACCGATGCAAAAGTATAGAGATACGTAATAAAATACCGGAAGTAAATATTTATTCGCCATCGGTTGACGATAATGAATAGAGCTCTGAATGAATATAGAGTGTTTATGTCAGATTTCAAAATGCAATTTCTGTAAAAAAAAAATAAAAAAAATGTTGAACGCAGCTTTTGAAATATATTTAGTATATTATGAACAGTCTTGAAACAGAGGATTGCATAAGACAAACGAATATTATTATCATTATAAGTCCGAAAATGAATATTGATGGCACCGTGGTGAAATTAATGCACTTCGAATTTGCATCGTAGATTAAACGACCTTTAAATACCTTTGTACAAAGTGTTTAATTCAAGATTTCAGGATTTCATGTAGATGAATGCTTATTAAATTGTGGATCGTTGCCCTTTAGAGCAGCGGTTCTTAAACTTTTTTTTTCGCGTACCACATGAGTATATTATATAAATTTAAATTAATCAGTCACGTACTATTAATGATTAAAAATAGAACCATACAAACTTCACATAGTAAAATATATTTATTTTAAATAAAAGCGCAATAAAATACTAAAATAGAATAATTATTTATTTATTATTACAAATTTATTAGTGTTTTTAAATTAATATATGAGTTAAATATTGAACTTTTAATTTCCGTTCTACCATCATGTGGTGCGTACCACCAAGTAGTCTAGCGTACCAATAGTGGTACGCGTACTACAGTTTGAGAAACGCTGCTTTAAAGGCAGTTTATACATTATTGGGGAGAGCGAATAATATATAAATTTATAATAATTTAATTTTAGTCAAGGAAAAAAAATTTCTTTATTTTTCCATCTGCTTTGATAGTTAAAAATCTCTTCATTTTATGTCTTAGGGATCATAACAGTAATTAAATTGAGAGACACCTAAACATAATAATAGCGTATAATAAACACTGATATTATACTAGTGTATCAGTAATTATTTATAGATGATAGTTTTTACAATCGAGTACCAAAAAAGTTAATACTAATGTTATTATATACCTACTCAGAAATTATTATAACAATAAGTAAACGAAATTATTATGTGTAAGATTATAGAAAATTATACTTCATTCTCTTTTATATCTTTATGTGTGATTATTCATTTGAATTCAGGGGGTTTAAAGGCCTAAAAATGTATACTTATAAGCATGCGTGGATAGGTTCACCGGGAAATCGGTTTTTTTCGTCAAGATTTGACTTATATTTAAACTCATAGGTCCCAATCTCAGAATAATAGAAGAAAAAATAATATAAATTAAATTATCATTATGTCCAAAGAAAAATTTGAAAGTGGACTCTCAGAAAGAAAAATAATGGTTCAAGATGTGTATCTTAACTGTGCTAAAGACACACCTCAAAAAAAAATAAAATATATATATATATGTATTTCTAATAAGGTAGATGATGATCATATAATAAACCCATTACATGAAATTAACATTTACGATCAGGTACTGGACACTGTTAATAAGAATATTTTTATTTTTACAAGATTCGAAAAACAAGAGCAGTATGAGTAGATTTTGAATGTCTTGATCCTTAACATTTCAAACCAGACTTCTAAAAAATGCTCTTATTGGTGTTATGACAATATTTCCAAGTATTGTCCAGAAATTATATATTTAGACTTTCGAAATTAATTACACAGACTAAATATCAAAATAGAAATGAATAAATAAATATTGATAGTGTAAATGAAGGACTAAGGTGAAAACATTGACAATCTTCACAAAAATAACTAATATTTTTAAAATTAGTAATGTATTTAATATTCATAATATAATTTAAATTTTGTTTTCTTAGAATGTTCAAGTAATATTGCAGTTTTAATACCACGCAGCCATTGTACAAATAGTAAAATATTGTGTATTTTGTTGCTTTGATGTGTTGATGAAGTACAACGTAAACACTAATTTTAATATCATCTATAACGCAAGTAAGGCATATAGGAAATTTTTTTAAGTTAAAAGATATTTAAGAAATATACTGGATCAAGGCATTTCGGAAAGTTTTATGTTTATGAATGTAGAAAAATATTATTAAGACAATTGATTCAAATTATATTGATAAAAAATTAACTGCTAGAAGTAGAACATTTAATAAACTGTTATTATATTAATATTTTTTTATATCTAAATATTATTAATTATACAAATCATTAATATATGTTTAGTATATAAGTACATTAATATTGAAATATAGCCAGTGAAGTGATTATTAATATATGTTACCGGAAATGTTAACAATCAGGAAATGATGAAATACCCAAGGAAATTATATCATTGCCTAGAAAATGTTATCATTTTCTTAATATGTAAAATTACATATTAACTTTATATTTAAATTTTTAGATTATAATTTTTTAATTAGTATTAGTAATTTTCACTATTTTTATCTACTTCATTTTTATTTCCGCATAATACACTTCCGTAACATTTATAATTACAAATTCTGGATGCTGATCTGCATGTACACTAGTCTTGCATTTTGTTTTGCAGCGACATCGGGTATACCCTTCTGCCCTCGAAATACTATTTGTAGTAACTACTTTCCGAAGAGATATAGGTTTTTCTGTGTGACCTGCTGATTCTAAAAACTGTAGTTGTATCTAGTAAATTTGTTTTACAATGATTCATTTTCAATCTCGTGTACATGTGTTTAAGATATCCAATCTTAGTGTACTTACAATTTATAAAATAAATAAAAAATAGTTAATTAATCTACGTTAAGTGTTTAATTACAAAAATAATAAAAATTATACAAAAATATTAGTATAATACTTACATAACTTGTATAAATACTCTTTCATTTCTATTATAACTGCTAATACATTTTTCGATTATTCGAAAGCGCGGTCTACATCAAGAATGATCAAACGTACTGTAGTTTGCACACTAATTTCATCATATTTTTTTAAACCTATTGACGCTATTTCTAAACGAGCTTAACAATCGAATATCGCCTCATACGGGGATCGGTCAATACCTAAAAATACATGATTAATACCAGGGCTTGAAATCGAAATAAAAAATTTCGATTTTAATTTCAATTTTGATTATTGATATTAGTTTTTTTTTTAATTTCAATTTCGGTTTCAGAAATTGGTATTTATTTTTTTTCGATTTCGGGTTCACAACAGAGTGGTATCCATGACTTAAAATAATTTTTCAAATTATAGTACATCATTAGCATAATAGTATTTTAGACTATAGCGACAAGCTACTGATGTAGGTAGTATTTATTTAAATCCATTTTTTTTATTACTTATTTTATAAAACATTTTGTACAAACTACAATTATTATTAAAAAGTCTCAAAAATGAAAAAAAGTGACTTTATATGAAAGTAAAGCTAAAATGAAGTAAACTACGGATGTATCCATGTGAAATGATTAAAATGTAAAATAAAGTTTTTTATTCATAGATTCAGACATAATTTAACTAAATATGAAAACAATGTTTTAAATTATAATTGGGAAAAATATGACAACGCCTAGTAAAACTTCAAAAATACAAAATAAAACAATTTTAGGTTATTTGATTGTATATTACTGGTTAAAAGTATAACTCACGAGTTAAAACCAATGGCGTATTATAAATTAATATGTTATCCATAATAATACACTATAAAATGTCTGTGTAAAGTATATTACACGGAGTAAATAGTGTGTATAAAAACAAGAATTGCTCATCGAACGCTGATACCTTATCGTAAATATTCTAAGAAAACAAAATAGGTACTAGTTATTTATTATTACGTATAATCAATATTATTACCAAATATGGCAATGTCTAGGAAGTGACAATATAAATAGACCTGTTGGCTGTTGAATTTTAAATCAATTTGATTTAAAATCCTTTTAATTATTAAAATGATTTTGATTTTAATATAAAATATCGATTTTAACTTTTTTCAATTTCAATATAAATTTTGAAAATCATGACCAACCATTAACGTTTTATATCGATATTTGAAATCGATTTCAAGCCCTGATTAATATAAAATAGTATATATTTATACTTAGGTTATATATACTATATATATATATACACACTTAAAATTATTTATCGATAATATTGCCTAATAAACCATGAAAATGTCAAAGTCAACTAAAATATTACTAAGATATTTAGGAATTGTCATCAGTTTCTGAAAAGTCAATATTGCCGGTAACACACACATATAAATATATAAATATGGCCAGTGGCACAACTAGAACTACATTTTAATTAAATTTTACTAAAAGGAGTAATGTATACAATTTTCTTTGTTTTGGTGGATACGAGTCCGTTTGGGGAAGGGGTTAAGCCCCCACTCTATTTGTACTTAGGATATCCCAGTAAAAAAAAAAAAATACTTATCCACCCATGCTTATGAGTGTATAATCTTTAACTAAATATCTTGAAACTAAACTCCATTATCCGACTATAATATTTCAAAATGTAATTTACATATTTGTTAGTACTTCTCCTTGCATTACTAATTTGTAATGTCTTATTATACTTAGATTATTCATTGAATGTATAGGTAGTATCTTTAGTTTATAAACAATATTAATAATTTGTTATATTTATTCATGCCACTGTGACTGTAGTAAGTTCTGAACAAGGTTCACTGATTTTTATACCTTTGTGACGGTTCGACTAATATTATTAATTTTATAAATGTTACAAACACTGAGTTTGACATTTTCGAGGAATTCGTTTATCAAATATAGTACGCATTTGTTCACGTCTCGTAAATATAATGGTTTTCAAATAATAATAGTATATATAAATTTATATTTAATTTCATTATTTATTGTCACATGAACGTCATAGTCGTATTTATTACACGATTCAGTCATAGAATAAACCTGTAGTAGAAGTGAGTGCTTCTCAGGTTACAATAGTCTTATATTGTACGATTCACAGAATTCTCAAACAATTTTTCCGGTTTATAGAATGAAAAAGCCATCTGTTTTGATAGAAAATTGTCTGTTTTATATGAATTTCAGTTTATAAAAATATAGAATGTATTCCTTATAGTTTATTTATTTTCAATACAAAATATCTCATCACAACAAAAAAAAAATAATAATAAATATATATATTATATAAAAATAAAATATTAACAGAAAAATATTTAAATTTGTTTCTTGTAGTAAAAATTGAAATGATAAATAAAAAATATTATTTTATAACTAAAATTTCTTCATAAAATTTTGATTGAAACATGCCGTAAGTATCTCTGATCAAATACCATAATATTGTGTTTCATATAATACAATATTACAATTATTTATGTTAGATTAGGTCGGACATCATTGTATCTGATAGTATTTATAATTATGTATTATTATGGTTATATTATATTATAATAATGTGTATGTTTTATTTATAATTAATAATGTATGTACTAATCAATGTCACATTTAGACAATTTGTGCCTTAGGGCAAAAACAAATTAACGCTCCTTACAGTGACTTACACATAGGGAGATAGATCCCTCATAAGCTCTTTAGATTTTTTACTTAGCAAAGAATGTATTAGTTTTATAATGATGTGAGTGATTTTATCAAAAATATATAACCTTATAATTTAGTGAACATCCCCCCAAAGAAAAAATTGAGTGCATTCTATAAATTCTATATATGTTGTATTTTATTCCATAAATTTTAATTTAATTTTTCAATTTTAAATGAGAATATCTACATAAAGTAGGTATTTATAAGGCGCGGATCTAGAGTAATTATTAGGGGGGTACTATATACATGAAAATACCGAATTGCTAATTATATATTTTATTTTAGATATTCATTTAAAAAATTAAATATGGTTTTTAATAAATTTAAGTATAAGTATACATTATAAGTTTATAAGTGATAATAAATAAATGTTATAAATATTTTATAAAAATAAAATAAATATTAATAAGAACTTTCATATGAAATTTCACTTTATATTTCATTTTTAATTACATTAACATATGTCCCAATTATTTTCGAAATCATAGGTACTTAATAATACTTTAAAATTAAAAATAAATAATTGATTAAATAATACATTTTTATTCGAGGAATTATATGTCTTTACCCCGACTCCCATTATTGCCGCCAATGTTAATATATTAAATATATTATATTTATGATTTATAATGTTCCGCATTTAAAAAATAAATCTGAAATCCATAACGTAGGCCTTACATTCCTAGCTTTTACCTATACATATATGTATAAATGTATATATTTATTTAATTACATTATAGCCATTATTCACTATAGAAGTTATTTCATTTTGTTGTTGTTTTACATATTTTTGTAGTTCATTAGTTATGTTATTATAATAAAAGTATCGTAAACCCATTTAAATTTTAAAAGTTTCAATAATTCATATTATATATAAATATATTTCAGTAAAAAAATGTTCGACCTCCTAAAAAATTTGGCGCCCGGGGTGATTGTGACCATTGCCCCCCCCCCCGCCTCTTAAATACGGCACTGGTATTAATATATGATAACAATAATTAAGTAGTGTCATGAGTTATCTAGTTAAATTAATTAAGATATTTGTTTTTATCAATATTTTACAATATATTTTCTAGTTTTAATTGTAAAAAAAATTAATATTTATTATGCTTTTCTTTGAGTAGATTAAATAAATATTGGACAGTTAGGAAGATTACTTATAGAAATTTTATAATCTCTTTTTAATGATTTGATGTATTTTATCAAATTATAAATATTGTAAATGCTTAAAAGTAAAATATAATCTAGCTTTCAAATGTGATTTATCAGCCGTAATCTTAATAAATATTTACCCATAAATTATTTATTGATTGTAGTTTAATTATTTTTCAATAAAGAAAAAACAAATTTTGCTTTACTTAAGTTGTAGCATCTATATTTAATTTTATCATTAAAAATATATATATATATACATATATATAAATTTAATTAATTTAAAAATTCTGTTTGTAAATGTTTTCAATTGATACTAGGTGCGTGATTTGTTAACATGTTAGACAAATTATTTGCATCAAATGAACATTTTATGTGGTGTTCATGAGAAGAATCCTTATTAAAAGTTTCAACTGTTTGTTTTCAGTTATCAAACTTTTTAACTATTAAAGTACCTAATGATTGAGAATTCAATTCAACTATATTTTATACTTACAAAATTAATCATTTTCTACAGCTGAGTATGTCAATAAAAAAAATAGTATCTACCAGGTATAATGAAATTCAAGATTTTTTCGTTCTTTTAATTTCAAAAATAAATATTTTTATTGAAAAATTTAGTTTGATGTCAGGTGTTAGATTATTTAAAATATATATTATTTCGTTTTAAGAAAATTTTTATTGTGTGAAGACTTATATCAAATGGATGCATAGAGTTAAATATAGAGGAAAAAATTGGGATTTTTTTTTAATTATTAGTAAAAATCGTTGAGGATAATAGTGGAAAAACAAATCTCTCATTTGTTGGTAGTTTCTCAATAGAAACATTTGAAGAATTAATTGAGTTTGAAGATTTCAAATATTCAGATGTAGATTTATTGGGAAAATGTGTATTTCTAGAACGCCGCATTGGTTTTTCTCATACGAATATTAATTTAGATATATGCATACTACGTATACTACGTAATTAGAGGCGGATAGTAAGAAATACCGGATATTTAAGTATTATTACTTTTACAAGCATTTGCCAACCATTATAATTTTTTTTTTTTTAAATACCTATCAATAAAAACTTCAATTTAAAACTTAAACTTGTAACCTGGGAGACCATAATATCGACCCCTTCCCCAAGTAAAACTACTGTTGGTTAGGTTGATATAATTGTATACATAAATTTACAAATGTTCTGAAATTTTGTTTTAAGTAGTATTCTTCCATTGAAAACACGGATTGTAAAATAAAAATGAAGCAAGAGCATAGAAAACAAATCTACAGTAGGTACTGTCCGAATTACTAGTATATTCAAAAAAGATATAGTATAATAATGATAATCATAATAATGTAATACAATAAAAATTTCATATTTACTCGGTAATATTATAATATACATCTAACTGTGTGTAAAGTTATTCGTGTAGCTGGGCATTGTTCTTTATATATAGGAGTATTATTATTAAAAAAAAAATGTCGTGATCGTATAGAGCAGTGTTAAAGTGGCGGTAACTGGGAAGAGAGGAAGGCCGAATCCGAGGGTCTAGCAGGGATTTATTTACAACGAAAACCGCGCGATCGGCTACGGCGGCGGTGACGGTATTTCGTGGTTTGATATAAAAATAGCGTAGAAAAAAAAACGAAAAAAAAACCGCGTAGGACGACGGTTAAAAACATTAAGCGCGTCTACGCCCGCCGCATGGTCTTGTCGGTCGCACACGCGCGAAAATGATTTGACTTGACGACTCCATGTCTTGCTGACGATTGTATTAGTCATCGATTATGGTTGTCCACGTGCTGAAAGTAAGTAAATATCAAATAATACGACTAAACGGTGTCCCGATCTGTAACGGAATGAGAGATAGAAGAAAAAAAAGACAAGCACACGTTATATTGTGACATTAACATTTATTACAAGTTATTAAATCTGGATAAAAAAACGACATTTTCGGTGAAAGTGCCTCACCAAAAGTAATAGCCCCTTTATATGATGACCATAAACCGGTCCAATTTACCTCTAATAATAGCTTATTATTTTGTGATATTTTTTTCGGGTGTATCCGAGTTGGGTCCCAGATATGATAATATTAGATAAGATAAACAACTAATTGGTTCCGGCTATAAAAATAATAAAATACTAGTTCGGTCTGACCACTATGAAAATAAAACCTGTAACTTACAAGTATTGATACACTTGATAATATTAATAAAATAATAGATTTGAGTTTGTAAAATCTATATCATTTAAATTTTTACATTTTTATTTTTATTTTTATTTACCATGATATTATATAGTAGTATTCTAATTTTCTATTAATAATTATAAACTATACATTAGAAACTTTTTAAAAAAAAAAAAACTTGTTATTAGAACTTGTGTTCTAATTTATAAGTAACTGACAGTCCTGAGTCTGTAAAAATGTGAAGTGACATTTTTTTTGTATGGATCCAACTAGAGTAGTACTTGTAAAATCGTGGGATCCAACTAGTGTACAACCAGAAAAATACTGGGACCTAAATAGACTTAATAAGGGTCTTCGGAACCCAACTAGTAAACGTTTTTTTTTTTTTTGTGTTTGTGTGATTTAATCAAAATGATTATCTCGATTGTTATAAGTATAAGGAGTTTCAGATACAAAATTTATTTTATTTAATACTTTGGGTATTGAATTATGAGTTATTTTACGAGTTTCCCAACGGTTTTCTTAATAATCGTAAAAATTGATGAAAAGTCATAAAAACGATATTAACTACATACTGAAATTCGACAAAATCGAATTTTTGTTTTCATCGTAACTCAAAAAATAACAATCATGGAGACGAGCGATTTTCAATTAATGTTTATATCATCGTATGATATAGATGATCTATATTAAAATATTTTTTTAAACTATTTATATACAAATAAATAATTTTATACTTTTTTTAAATTACTTTAAAAATATTCGTAAAATAATTTTGGTTTGACAAAATGTCCTAAAAATTCGTTTTTTGTATCTACTTATAAATTCTTTACATTTATAATAATTTATATTAATTTATTTGAGAGTTATGAATTGTATACATTTTCATGAAATTTTTTTTGTAGCCAAAAAATAAAAATAAAATAAAATAATTACTGGAAATTCTATTTTACGTATGGAAAACAAAAAAAAAAAAAATCGACAAACTAACAGTTAGTACCTAGTTACTAGGTACTTAATAAACATATATATCCATCATTAGATCGATTAGGAAAATGTCTCAATTCAGATTTATGACCAAAAAAAGTATTAATTAAAAAAAAAACTGAATGGAAAAGTCAATATTGTTGAAAACTGGTATGCCATAAATGTTGTTTTTTTTTATAAATGTTTGTTAGTTTTTGCAATTATTAAAAAAAACCACTGAGAAATTCGTAAAATAACCAATTCAAAGTACGAACTAGAAAAAATTTCATATTAGAAACCTCTTATCATTTTAATGGTTAAAGTTTTCCTCTGGTTAAAATCGCATTTATATTTCTCTTAGTAGGTAAACTATTTAAATTATTTCATTACATTAATATGTTATTCAAAGCATTCTTCACTTTGCCTCGAATTTAATATGGACAACAAATTATGATGACATAAATAATTCTTAATTTTTAGTGCTCTCTCTCTATTTAAAAATGTTGACTATCACCTACCATAGTACCACAAACAAATTTTTATGGATACAGGTAACCTAAATAATTCAAATTTTTATGTATATGTTCAAATTTGTAATTTGAATTTTTAATTGTGATTACTAATGTTCCTATTTTAATTTTTTTATTTTAATGGTAACACATTTAGTGTTCAATTTTTAAGTGTTTGACCTTCTAAATAAGAGCTGTTAATTGAAAATACATATGTTAATTTAAACATTTTGTATTTATCTAAATAATTAAAAGTTGCGAATTTATCATATGCTATACATTTGTTTACCATACATTTTCCGCCTTCATGTATTCGCTAGAATGAAAATTGATGACCACGACAAAATATGTGTAAATAAAAACAATGTCTGTTGTAAGAGAAATCTATTTTCGAATTGTCTACACAGCGTTTCTTTTATAAAAAGAAGTTCGAAAGATATATATATATTAATTAATTTATTGATTAATAATTTATTGATTAATAATTTATTGGCTTCCAAATTAAGGAAAATAAAGTGCACAATGATTACAACAATATGAGTTATATTAATATTGTATATTGTAGCATAATCATAATTAATTTATAAAACAATACTTTATATTTGTTAGCCAACAATTATAAAACACATTGTGAATCTTTTCATCTTGTGGCCCCTCTTTACCCTTTTTATACAGCCCTGGCGTCAAGGATTTAAAATTCTAGGTTTAAATGTCGATTAAAATTGAAATTTTTTATAATTTTTTCACCATCTTTTTAAATTATTCAGTTAACTGTTGATAAATGAAAAAAATTATTTCTTCCTAAGTTTTCTACTAAAACTAATTTCCTACTTATATTTTTGTTTGTCAATAACTGGAGCAATTCTGATAGTAAACTGAAATTTTAAAAATTGTGTATACACAAAATAAAAACAATTCATGGTAAAACCAATTCATGCCTTTCATTTAACCTCCTTTCATTCTGAATCTTAAAAAGCTTTAAATGTTTTATTTTGTGTGCTCATATATTCCAATTATTTTAATAAGTGTACTGATTTAATTATTTTATAACATGAAAATGTTATTCAAGACTTAACCATTTTAAATAGAATTAAATTCAGAAGATTTTTCGTGATCTGTCTTATTAAACTGAGATAAGTATATCAAAACAGGTAAATTAATTTTTTAACAATAATACTAACAATAAATATTTATATAATATTATAGCAAAATTCGCTAAGAATAATTTTCTGAGTTTAATAATGATTTCTTTAGTACAACGACTGAAGCTAAAATTTTACAACTAAAATTAATATCTTGTCAGATTTTAAATAAATAAAATAATTTAAGTTTAAAAATTATAAAAAATGTATAGTTAACGGGTTGTTTTCATTATATATTGGACACCTAGTTATAAGGTAAGTAGATGCATTCTTTCATTCTAATTTCAACAATCACTTAAATAAATTATATAAATAAATTAAATAATACCTATTTATTGTAATACTAAATATCTTAATAATATTTTCAAAAGAAACTACTGTTTGTAAATACACCTTGAGGTAGTTACAGAGACATAATATGTAGCATTATTGAATGCGTTCATTTCTGATTAATATAATGGATTTTTATACATGTCTAAAGTTTATTGCTAAAAATAAAATGTTAAAATTTTATATTGGAAAATTTGATTGAAAATTGTATTTTACGATAAAACTGAAATGTACAACTGTTTCGAAATTCACAGGTATTATAGAAATGTCTGTCGGAAAAATAATGTATTTAGAAACAATTCAGCTTTGAAAAATCCATAATAATTATAGAATAAAAATTATCTTAAAAAATAGATTGAGTTTTGTTTGAGTTAATTTTGAATAAGACTTAATATGTATGAATATATTTATAAATTAAAATTAAGACTCATTTACCTATTATTGCAATTATGAATAGAGGTACCACATTTCTAACTTTATGATACTGACGCTAATATATATAAATATTTTATTTATTTTGTTTTTTTCTGGTTAAGAATCCAGCTAAAATTACAAACTTTATGGATATAAATTTAAAGAAAACTAAAGCCCTTAGTGAAACTTAGAATTGGAAACGTTTTATTATAACAATCAAATTTTTGAGAATGCAATTAATAATATAATACAAATATTTTTTAAGATATTAATTATTTTAAATTATTATAATATCGTTTAATAAGTACATCTAAATATAGAAGGAAAACTAAATCGAGTAATTTAAGATTCAGACATTCATTAAAAAAGACAAAAGAACAAAAATAATTAAAATAAAAACTCTCTTAAAATAAATAGTTATTATTACCTTTAAACTTGGACAGAAATAGGATACCAATATGTTGCATTATGAGGATGAAAATAATAAATGAATATGAGTATGAACAATAATTTATTCTTTAGATAATGGTCAATATTTTTTTGTTTTGATTTTTTTGAAATTTTAATTTTTGTACTCCCGAAAAAGGAACAATTTTATGTTAGAAATGGAACATTGTAATTGATAAGCGACTATGGAGAACTGTGTAAAAATTTAAAAATAGCTATTCTCATTCAATTGATGATTGACGTATGAACTACGAATTAGTTCAACTATAATTTAGTTTAGATGTTTGTGTTTGTATAATGGTAAAATGTAAAATGTAAAATGGTTTACATGCAATATATTAAAATAAAAATGTTAATAAATCTTCCAATGTGATGAAAGTTTAAGAAGTTATTCTTTATTAAAAAAAGCTATATTCAAAGAAGTTTTTTTTTAAAATTTAATGACAAAACCTGAGTTTTGTATTTTGTATGTTCTGTTCTAGCGTTTATATGTATATATATAAAAAAAATTATATTAGGAGGAAAAAATTTATATTAATGTTTTGAAATCTATTTAAATGAAATATATATTTTAACGAATACTTTTTATTTTAATTGGTTTTGAACATAATTAAATATTGTGCATTGTTAAAATATAACGAGAGTATAATTTAAGTCAAATTAAATACATTACCATTTATCTCTAATTTATGAAGTACCTGTTGAGAGAATATACATGTTATAATAATTATTCCGCACGAATGCTTTAAAAAATTAAACATATAATTTTAAAGTTTTTTACAGTGTAGCTTCACATTTTAAGCTTAAATAAAGACAATAACGGTAGCTAAAACAATAATACATGTTTGATAACAACAAAAGAATTTTTTTTATTCATTTTTATACCATGATACCTCTCTTATATTTACTGAATGCAACCTTATTTGTAATCGGATGCTTTTAGTTTCGAATGCCTAAATTCGTCATTTCAAATGTTTTTTGGTACTATTCCGCATACTATCCTTGATAAAAATAAATATTTTGGGTGAAATTAAAACGAACAGTTGAAAAACGAACGCAGTACGAGTACATAAAGGAAAATAAAAAGTTAGACGTTTAACGGAAGAAACTTAAAGTTCATAACGGATAGTATAGCCCCCGCTCGACGTGATTATAAATGATGGGCCAGTACATACAATGGACTACTGCTATCGTAGTTTATGATTTACATTACTCATTTAATATTTATTTAATATTCACAGGTGAAGATTCAAGATTATAATAAATATTTTAACATTTCTGATATACGTAAATATAAATATATAAGTAAATACAATTATTTTATTTTATCCTATTGGCCAAGGCAAAAGCTCTTGAAAAATATATATTATTTCCACTGTTGGTAATAAAGTGGGATATTAAGAACAGGTTTCTTGAATAAGAAATTTAAAAATTATTTATAACTTAGAAAAAGTTTTTTGTGTTTTTACATGTTATACGGAAACCAATTTCATATAATAACTCAGGACAGTCAAGAAGCTGTTTAAAATATCGTGAACTATCAAAATATCTGCTAATTTACATTCTGTACTCATTGAGTTTTGGATCCAGAAATTTTTAATTACATTAACGGTATCACTTGTGATTTGTATGTTAAAGACATAAGCAATTGTTTTCAAAAATCTATAGTGGACATTATCAATATCGTTTATACATTTTGAGTAATTGAAAGACCAAATAAATGAATTGAATTTGAGGTTAGATCTTACTAATGACACATGAAGTGTTTTTAAACAAATAGGGTTTTTAAATTATTTTGTATTTCTATTAATAAATCGAGCATTTTATTCGATTTGTTTAAAATAATTTTATGATTCAATTTAAACGATAAATCATTTTTCATTGTATTCTAAATGTATTGGATATTAAACACAAACGTAGACGATAAAAATATAACGATAAAATACGGAGTGGTGTTTTACTACAGCGTCGGGCTATCGGTATCCAAACAATGTTACGTGCGGACCCTCGGGAAAACCGCAAGCGTTGAGTGTGTACATGGTGTGTATTATATTGAATTATAACTTTTATCTGGGGTCAAATATTACGTTTAATTATTGTGATTTTCGTGAAAAACACACAGAAAGATTTATTTATTATTATTATTATTATTACTACTTTCAAAACTGTTGACTAAAACATAATCGCATAGACTCTAAGAAATATTTCAAGTGGACGTATCCGGTGTGCAATACGTTCGATGTAATAAGTGACGGTGGATCACGCGCCTTTTACGGGATTCCCGGTCATTAGCGCCGTGTCTTGAACTGATTTTAGCGTGTTACGGCGATGAGATCGGACCGCGAAACATTAAAACTTTGTGCGCGAAACGTTATTTATGACAGCCGTGATGTGCGTCTGATTAAGAAATCTATCTCGGAAAACCGGAGGCTTTCAAAATATTAATACTCGTGCGCGTGAGCATACACTACACATTTTAACGGCGTTGAAATGTTTCCAAAAACAGTGAAATATTCGAAGTACTTTAAATTTAGACGCATAATTATTAGGAAAAGAAAAAAAAAAAACCCGTGATAGCGCGATGACCACAGATCGGGTTAAACAGGTAGGCAGGTAAAAGTTTGGTACTCGGTCGGGAGAAAAAAATAATTATATATTTAAAAAAAAAAAAAAATTAACGTCTTAAAAGTTTTTTTGGCAAAGCTCGCGGGCGTGCGTTCGAGTTATTCCTGGTCCGAACGTGCGTGCGTGCGTGTATGTGTGTGCGCGCGCGAGCGTCTGCGTACACACACACACACACACATATATATACACACATACATATATATATATATATATATATATATATATATATATATATATATATATATATATATATATACGTATGTACATATTTGCGATGGTCCACGAGCGCTCTTCGTGCCGACTTCGACTGACGTCGCGGTGACCAAAGGTGTCTGTGACGGTAACGGCGGCGGCGGCGGCAGGCGACGAAAGCGACTGCTGCACACACGGAGGTGGGAGGGGCGATCGGGGGGTCACCGGAGGAGTGCTGGCGGTGCCGTTATATGTGCACACACACGTTCCAAGGCGAACCGAAGCGTTCTTACGCGCCAGCCGATGCCGGTGCTGCTGCGGTGGCGGACCGAACGTCATTTTGGGCGGACCGACACTTAAAATAAGCATACACTGTACACCGTCGCCGCCGCCGCCGCTTTTGAAACGCGCCAAAAAAGCTCGTTGCCGCCGCTAGTGATCGCCAGTGCGCTCTCCGTGTGCGGTTGTTGCGGACGTCGGCAGCAGCGGGTCTCGACCGTCTTACACAAACACACACACACACACGAGCACACTCGCATGAACGCACGTACGCGAATTTCGGTTATTTCAATTTTTCGCTCGCGTCCAAGTCGAATTCAACGCCGTCATAACATTCCGTCATCGTAAATCCGCCTCGGACAGCCGTTGCCGGGCGCGTGGCGTTCCGTTTTCGGAACGATTGTTCATCCAAGACGACCGCTGAGAAGGTCCCCGCGTGAAGACGAACCCCGTACGGCAATCCGTCCGGTCGCCGGCGAAAACCCGTCTTTTGACTGCGATACCACCACCGTCAGTGATCGACGGCTCCATTAGGTACGTGTTTGTAACGTGCGTGATGCACGCGCGTCGATAGCTCGTAACGATCAACGTCCGGAGGAAAAATAAAAAAAAATACCGTTTTGTAACCATCCTTTTTTTATTTCCATGTCCGAACAGTCGGTTGTACAATCGTACGCCGCGAACCGTACTCATCGCCATCGCTGCCGCCGGCTTCGAGGCGCGCTCGCTGTGAAAACCAAACGTTTCTCGTGACGCACGTGGTACCTACATCGTGTACAAGCCCGGAAACAGGTATGTTGCTGACCGGTTGGACGTTTAACAATTACTCCGAGTGTATTGTAATGACATAAGTATAGTTTTATGTAAGTTTCGATAAGTTATGATATGAGTGACGATCGGTGTTATCCGTTGTCGCTCGACATTCGGCGTTAGTGAAAATGTGCGCGTTAGACACGTGCCGATAAACCGTAGTTTTAAAACATCGCGCCTTTTTGAAAACGGTCGGCCTCACGTTCGCCTTTACTCTTACAAAGGTCGAGATCGGTCGTCGGCATAATGATGTATAATCTATTATTAATATTAATTATTATAATAATAATATTAATTAGTATTAATTTGCTTTCGCTACACGCGAAGACGTAGGTAAAATTGATTAATGGGTAGAGGGGATCGATATATTTAGATAATGATTATTTTTATTAACACTAATTTATTTATTTATCTATTCATTTTGGAATTAGGGGGGAGGGTTTAACCCAAAACCCCTTTACCTACGCCACTGGCTACACATACGTGTACGTGTACGGTACGTGCTCGCTGACGATTGCGTGTATACATGAGAATGATCTTGAGTGTTTCTTAGTGCGAGGTGGGGAGGAGATGGTTAACACGTGTTTTTTACATCTGGATGGAAACGTTCGCCGCTTAAACGATGCATTGGTCTATTACGACGGCGACGGAGAACTCAAACACGTCAATAACTATAATACACTCTCATTGCTATATACACGAAGGCGAGTGCATTTTTAGCTTTGTCTACGACATCGGTGTCCCCCACCGCAGCAGCCGCGGTTGCTCGCCATTCGAAATACCATTACACGCTAACGCACACCGGATTGCTCTGGTTTCGTCGGCTGCTCGTAATGTTTTGGCATTATTTCATGACTGCGACAGAGAAATACCCGGATGAGAAGCACCAGAGAAAGACGGAGATAATCATATACAGTGAGAGAGAGAGCAAATTTGGTGTGCGAGAGAGACTGATAGGAGCAGAGATCGAGAAAGATCGAGGGAAAGAGATTAATGCAAAGAAGAGAGGGACGGACGGACGGGTATGCGTACCCCCTCCGTGTACGTAAACTATAGTCATTTTCGCCGCGTAAAAATTTAGTACTCAGTGATCCCAGCAGTGTACATACAAGTTTAAGCAGTTGAAAGTCGGCGGTGCGCGCGAACGAGGACCCGAACGTACTACACTTTTCTCTGATTTAATGCCTGTATTTTAATCGTCCGATCATCTGTGCGAGTTGGTTGCACGTTGACGGTCGTGGTGACCGTGTTGGAGATGACTGAGATTAACACACACCGGGCCCGGTTATTATTATTACTATAAAATGTATTGAGGAAAACCGCGTTCCCAAATTCCGAACCGAGAAACGTGTGTGCGTATGTATATTTTGTGTGTGCAGTGAAAGAACGCTGAACTAGAAGGGTAGCATAACAACTAAAAACAGAATGTTTCTAAAGGCATGGTTTGCCAAATTTATTAGCCATGTTTTGAGGGGATGATAAAAGTCTTATATGATATTTTATAGATAGAAATCAAAGAAAAAAGTTACCAAGGGAAATAACTCATCAGAGGTGGTATGGTAGGGTAAAAAAGATATTTATATATACACATATATAAGGGTGGCTCATATTTATAGGCAGGGAGAGGAAATTTCAATATTTTTAATTTCTCACCCTTCCAGTTTTTTTTTATTGCCATAAGAAAGTTATGTGAGTTAAATTTAGTGATGACTAATACTAACCTAATCTTTTACGTGCCGTAAAAAAGTTGAATATTGTTTAACATTGTTGTATTAATGTTTTTTTTTTATAATATTCAGAATATATCGCATAAAGCATAACACTTGATAGAAGCTTAATTATAAATTAAAATACTGTCTACTAAAAATGTTATAATATTTCTGGTTATATATTATTTTCTATGAAAAATAATATATAATATATAAAATATCATATAATTATTATACATATAATATTAAAATATATATATATATAAATTATATTGTAATTGCAACAGAAACCGTATCTTACATACGAGTACATTTCAAATTCTATGTTATAATCATAGATTAAAAATAAGAATAAATTATTTATAGTTATAATCAATAATCAATATTATGTGCTAGTACTTCATTTTTATTATACTTTATAGTTGTTTCTGTTGTTTGAGTTTCGAGTTGATTGAAATATTTTATGTTTTTAGAATAGTGAACGTTTTGACGTTAATATGTCAAAATCAAATGTACAGATTTTGCCCCTCTTGAAAAATTATCCCAAATACGTCACTGATTGAAATAAAACAATAGTTCAATAGAATAATAAAAATGTAAAAAAAATGGATTGTAATAAAGGTTCTATTGTACAATTCTATGTATGAATTAATATATTTTTTTTTAGAATCAGGATAGATATTTTTATCATTTACAACTTATAATAAAAGCTGTTTTCGGTTTTCATCTTTCGTCAGTATACTATTATACTTTTTAACTAACTTGAGGATTCTTTCTGTAACATCATGTAATACTCGCAACATTGTTAAAATAATAACTTCTTTTTGATTGCCTTCTCTTTCTTTTCAACTATCCTGGTAAAAATGTATAAAGTCAGTTGTATATTTCAATCTTGAAAAGTTAACTATTTTTGGATACAAATTAATTTGATTTTCTTTTTTTCAATGTTTTCATATCCTCTTTACTTAAAGCAATTTTTTGTTAACTGTATCATCAATGTCCTGTGATGATTGTTTCAACCATTTTAATTTTAATTTCGGTTGGTACTCGAAAATGAAAAAATTATAATGCAATACTTTCAGGAGCAAGATATCATACATTTTCATGAAAATATGTATAGCTGTTTTAGAAATAGCTTCATATGGGCATTCAATTAAGATTTTTAAAATATAAATTCAATATAATTTAACTATAAAAATACATACATCTCGAAATGTCTTTTCGAACAAGTTTAAATTGCTTTTGAAACATATACATTTTGAAAGAGTAAATTACTTTTGACATCTATCTGGCATGATGATAAGTACCAGGATAGCGTAAAGATATACCATTTGGTGGGTTTTCACTCAGAAAAAGATTCAGTTCCAGAAGTTCTTTATAATCATTTTAATCATTTTCTATATTGATTTTTTTTTTTAATTTTACAAATAGAAGTTTATAAATTGAGATTTATTTGTTTCAACAGTAAATTTTAAAAATTCATAGTTTGTATATATATATATATATACATGCATTAAAGAAACAAAAGAAAACAATCGACTTTACAAAAACAATAGTCCTTGCAATATTGCTAGAACTTGCAGCTGCAAAATATCAACCTTCATATTTTATTTTCTTATAATATATAGTATTTAACAATAAATAATGTAACAGCGTGTTGATTTTGGCATTAAAACAACGTCATATCCGATTTCTTACTCGTGTTCTTTTAAGTTCGCTCTCTCAGTAAATTTGAGAAATCGTTAACGATTACATTAAGGTAAAACACGTAAAAATCATTGTATCATTTTATCCGATGTGTTTTGCCGATATCCGATACAATTTCACACACAAGTAATATGATTGATTTTTTACGATCAAAAGATTTCCTCGTAACAGGTACACGATTTGTAGATGTTGTTATCACTGCGTCGTCCGTTCGACTGGTTAGCTACTTTCCACGGTTCCCGATTTTCCTGATTTTCCAGCGTTTCCCAAACGAGTTTCGCTTCGTTCGGAAAAACGGACAGTCCGACTGCCGGCAACCGTGTGCGCGAAACAAATATTTCCCGACCTACTACACGCACGCACCGCGTAACGGTGTTCGTTATAGCGTCCGCGTACTTATACACGTATGAGCGTATACGCATTTGGTTTGTATAAATCGTATATACTTTACGCATCATAGCACGCGTTATACCGGGTTCACGCTATTGCAATTTCTTGTATGCTTTTTCCCGCAAGTTTATTTTTACTCGTGCAAGAACGAAATTGAACGAATGCGAACGTTGATAATACGCATGCAGTCCAACATGTCGGACATAGTTTGAATGCTATTAGGTACTTGTATGCCAGTTCATTCCCGAACACGAATGGTGAACCACTTGGATCAATGTGATTGTGTTTTATGAAATTCGTTCATTATTTTTTTGTAATAATTTCATTTCTTTTAAACACTGAAATGGCCTCCAAACCAAAGTATAGTTTGAACGAAGAGTGAACGTATTGAAATGAATTATTTTTTATCGTCATCACGACCGATACTACGGAACGTAAAACCGGACCAATATAAAAACGAAGATGCGCGGAACCAGGGATGTACGTAATGATCGCTTTTGAAACGAAACAATATTCAAAGCAAGTCTACAACGCAAGTAATTGCAACAGGGTGAACCCGGCGTTACGGTCACGTCTAGTGGACTGGTCGCGAGCCGCAGAGCAGTGTACTCGGTTCTGGCCGCGCGCGCGGGCGCGTCGACCGCCCGTCCCCGTACGGCATACGAATATTGGCGTGTTCGGAGCGGCAACGGTCCCCGCGGGACGAGAAGATAAAAATAACGCGTGCGGACACAACGGGACCGCGCGCGCTCGTTTACAAAGCCATCTACCATGCCGACCATGCGTGCACCGTGCGATCCCTCCGCGGTCCGGTCTCGTTAGACACGCGTCGCGCACCGGTCGGAGCCGGTTCGGGTCCGGTCCGACGACCAAGCGTCCTCGGAACGTATTTTCATTCCACTCGCAGAGCTACGCCGTACGTTAACGAGTCGACGTGCACGCGCGCAGCTGTTCAGCCTCGCACCGATCCGGCCGACGCCGACGCCGCCGCCGTCTTCCTGATCGACGTCGTTGCCAAATGTTATCGCACGCGTTACACAAGCACCGCAGCCGTTCGGTGTATATTATTATAAACATATATATATACGTGTACGACAAGGGGGAGCCGCCGATGGATGGCGGTGGGTGGGAGGGAGCCCTGTGCCGCGGACGGTTTGAAATCGGATCTCGAAAAGACGCGTGCGCCCCGATCGTCGTGTTATGTTAACGAGACCACAGGAGTTTTTCAGTTTTCACTATTATTTTTCTTCGTCCCGTAAGCGTTCTGTCGATTCGCCGTTAGGTCGCCATGTTTTAACGGCAGATTATTTGTAAAACCTCTTTTTGTTCCGCGACGGACCAATCAAAAATTGTTGAGATACGTGCACGTCAACCACAACCGCCGCCGGAGCATCGCCGACCCTCGGTGCGGAAATCGAGACATGAATCGCATGAAACGAGCGCGGACGAAACGATATTACATGCGATTCGTTTTCGGATTGTCGTCGTGTGGTCCACGTCCGTCCGCCGCAGCAGTATTATAATAATCGTGACGTGGTCGAAATATACCTAAAATCCGTCTATGACGGTATTGTGTTTCCGCGCGTTGTCAACGGATCGCCGTCCCACGGTTTTGCTGTAAACATGACGTACATGTTACAATATATGCGTGCGTGCTCGTACACAATTGACCGTATGCAGTACGAATTGGTTTCACTGAAAAGCTCACGAAGCTATACGACCCTCTAAATTAACCCTATTTTCCTACGGCTGTGTAGCTCTTAAAATGATGCGCATTACATTATGCGTCGACATGAATAAAGAACAACCGGTAAACAAGCCAATGGGTAATGGATAGCATACAATATGGATAATATAGGATATCGTACAGTTACAGTTTAATAAATATTCAAGATTGTAATGTTACAAGTATAATGGTTTTGGAATTTTTATTTTTTAGGAAATCGAGTGAATACAATCGGTGAGACAGAATGCTAATTTTGAGTTGTTGATTAAATTCGTTTCCCTTTTGTCATCTCGAATTCAGAAAATAATAATCGTACTGCCGTAAATTAACAATCTATAGGTGGTTTATTTTAGCGTTGTGTGAATAGAATCATGTCCGAGTTTTTTCTGAAAAAGTTTCGGGCAAAATTGCAAAATGACTAAACAGTTTTATTTTATTAAGTTCATAGCGTTAATATTTCGGTTAAATTAACAATTTTTCAATTTCTATGTCGTCCGGAACCTCCTTATATTTAAAATTTTAATTATATACTATGATTTACTACATGTATTTAGATATGTGTCGGTGCCAATTATAACTGGCAATTAGAAAATATAAATATCAATTAAACTAGTTTTAATATTCTACCAATTAATTATTGCGTATTTTCAAAGGCGAGTAGGAGTATTTCTCTTCGGCAATAATACTTCTTATTTATCCAATTCCACGCGTAATCTCTCAAGATGGCCAAAGGGCATAAATGACATCGAAATATTTATCGCAAGCTTATAAAGCTCATAACGTTTTATTTGTGATAGTTAATTTACGACCGTTCATCTTGATAACTATTAGATGATAAAATCTCAACAATCATTTTTAATCATTCATTTTATGGTTGTGAAAATATATCTCTAATGGCTTTAATACATTTTTTTAATTCATCATTTATTTTGATATACTATTAAAATAAGTTATAATTAATTAATTAATTTTTCAACTGTCTATATGAAATCGGAAAAAAATTTTAGTTGATTTTTAATACAGACATTTCGGTGTGTTTACATTGTTTACGTTATTTTTCAATACCTCGGTGCTTTAAAGTTAATTAATATTTCTAAAATGTTCCAAACTTGGCAACTGATATTCTCAGTTAAAGTTAAATTTTATTAATTGAAAACTTCCAAATAAATGTTTAAAGAAAATTATAAAATGTGCCTTTGAATTGCAATACTACTAATCAATTAAATTTTGTTGAACTAATTATGATTTGCAAAAATCACTTATCGCAAATCTTCAGTATTTATGTTTACTTATTAGCAATCAGAGGAAGATATATTTGTATACCTTGAAACTTTTAGACTTCATACCTATACGGAATAAAAGTGTTTATCGACAATATAAAAAACTTGGCTATTAAATAAAAATGTATTATCCATTAAATTTAATATGAAATCTAAAATTAATTTTAAATACGTTTTAAATTGCAACACTAATTTTTCTATTCAAAAATTAAATTATTACAATAAAAAATAAAACTGATAGGATATTAAGATAAAAATAAATATAATGGGTATTAGTGGTATATTCATGTACTATGTATGTATATAATTTATTTTATATTATTAAAATTACCTTTGGTGGAGTGTAAACTATTAGTATAAGCACATTCTAGAATTTTATCTCGCTGTTCACCTTTTTTTTTTTTTTACGATAGCTTAGCTGTGTTACGTGGTTTTATTGTTTTTTTCTATTACACAGAGTGCAGAAATAAAACTGGAGATTATTAATTAATTATTTTAAAAGTATATTAAAATATACTATGAATTTTACATAACATTGATATTTAATTAATTAATGTGAATTTATCCATTGGTATGTTCTAATGGAACATCACCCGATTAACTGTATTTTTCTTTTAATTATTAAAAAATATATACCAACAGCTTACATTCTTTACCTACATAATGTAATATCCTAGTTGGTTGGTAATTAATAAATAATAACATTTTTTTTTAAGAAAATTTAAGCATTTCAAATTCAAACGCAATATGAAATATTTAAATGTAATATTGATATATTTAATATATTATATAAAATGCCTTAATTTTATACAAGAAATCAAATCATTTTTAATAGGCATTGAACTTAAATTTAACGTTTTTATTGTTGAAAAATTTAAAAACATATTAACGAATAACTACTAAATAAGATATCGGTTTAAATTAAAGTATTTTAATCAATCATTTGTATTATAATAAATATGAAAAAAAATAATTATAAAGTGAAAAAATATAATTTTCAAGAATTTTTAAATTTTAAAGGGATTTTATGGCACTAGTTTTTATTTTTATATGCGTAATATGAATTGGTTTTAGTAATTATATAATTCTTCTTATTTTTTTTAAAACCTGTCATTTTAACTATTTTTCGATAAAAAAAAAAAAAGTACTCTTAACAACAACTGATGAATTATAAAATAAAATTAGTAAATGTAATGAAACTGTTTATTATAAATAAAAAATTCGCATTTAACGTTCTTAAATACTTAAGTGTTTATAATATTCCAAGAATTAATTTAAGTTAATATTCTTAAGTAAGAAATACAAGTAACATTAATTTATATAAATCGTTAGTGTTCTTATAGGAGTGTAAAATATGATTCTATATGAATGTGTGTCATTTAATTTTAAACCTTAACTATAGACGTCCATTGAAGCAATAAAAAGTTATGGAAATTTATTTTACTATAGAATTGTACCTATTTAGATATATCATTTTGAATATTTAAATTAAAAACTTAATTTGGAAAAGATAACAATTAGTGCCACATTTTAATTGAATTACTGAAATATAAAACTGATTTTATTTTATGTTACACAGGTAAACTAATTAATTCAGATTTTCTTAATTAAGTTGTACACTTTATTGTTTAAATATAATTTCAAAATTTTCTACCATAATTTCATACATTATGTAACTAATAAAACTTTTGATTTCTGATTAACGTTTGGAAATCTTTAATTATTATTTAAAATTATAAAACAAATATTTTACTTAAGTGGATTTAGACAATCGTGGAAGTGCACTAAAATATGACAAAGATTGTTAAATTAATTTTGTACCATTTAATTATCTACAATCTTTATTATTTTTATATGATTCCATATCTCTTTTTATGATCATATTTAATTATTTGATCATATTATTTCCTTTTAAAATCTAAAAAATGAAATCTAAAAATCGAGAGAATAAACACATGTATATTTACTTGATTTTGTTTAATATACTTATGTGGCACTTGCATTTTTTTATTTATATTATAATGTCTATCAGAGTTACATACATTTTTCTAGAATATTTCAGTTTCAAAATCAAACATAAAATAAATACATTTTATTTATAATTAAATTATAAAATATTCTGGATATTCATGAATGATACAGACAATATATACAGGAAACCTTGTATACATTAAAAATAAATATTTATTCATAAATTATACATACTCGTATATGTTTTATTTGATAACTAAATATAAGACATTTACAATGTGGGCTGTAAAATTAATACTTAAAATTTTGTTATACCACAAATCAAAAATTTAAATGACAATAGTATTATCTATGAAGTCAATAATGAATAATAAATAATAATAATTTCCACAATAGTTATACAGATGTTTCGGTAAAGTTTTGTTTTCTTATTTTAACATTGTTTGAATTTAAAAATTATTGAATATTACAATAAACATTTTTTTTTCGTATACTTTTCACTCTAAATATAATGTTGGTTAAAACTTTTTTCTTTTTAAGTGGGATTTGACAACAGGCCTCTTGTGATGTTTATTGTAAAGTAGGATCAGAGTTCGGTTAATTTATGCGTTGGAATTCGTATTTCAAAACAGTTGGTTGCGAAGTGGTTGAGGATTTTTATTTCTGGAGCATGGTCTAGTTTGGAAAGCGAAACGGACTTTCAAAATAGGCTTGAACCAGCGACCATGCATCGAAGTACAGTAGACCATAGGTCATATGACCGATAGTTTATTGTTTATACATGAACATATTTATATACGGCTATTTCTACAATTTTGAAAATCAATATTATCGAATTCCTAACCCTTTTTTTTTTAAAACATTGAAACAACGAAGCTTTGTTTAGTTTTGCACAATGTCATGCGATTCAATACTAATTTAAGACTTCCTTTTAACTAATTTATAGAATTTTTTAGTACACCCAACAAATATTTTTGTCATGAAAAATATAATACAAATACCCGCATAACAATAAGCTTCAAAGTAATGAATTCAATGATGAATAAATAAGTTGCATAAAGGTATAAAATTGTAGTAGCAACATAATATTTCTATATTTTCTCTTTTATATTATTCTCTTTTGATTATTTACTGGTTAGGTCATAAGGTTATATTTATTCACATTTTGAGTGATTAGGTCCTTGGTTAATGTATAAAAATGTATTAATCTATTAATAAAACGTATGTATAGATATACAATGTGTCCACGTTTAAGAATTTTTCTAATATGACATAATACATTTATCTAAAATTATAAAATGAATTATCTTCCTTTAGTTTTCGATATTACGCTCGGGCAATAGACTATTTACAATCGGCAATAATTTATAATTTATATAGTTTATAAAGAGTTAGTGGTTATTTACATTTTGATTAATGTATATTATGCTATAAAATGTGATTTATGTTTTCATATTTTTAAATGGTTAATTTTCGAGAAATTAATATAAATAATATACCTATTAGGGTGCAACATTTAAAATAAAATATAAAATAACTAATTAATATATAATATTATACTTTAATATAGATTCCAATTAAGATTTTTTTTTTCTCTCAAAAGTTTACACTAAATAATATATATAATAAGAGTTTAGTTCCACACTCATTTTTTATGACACGATATGTTGAATTAAAAATTGCTTTTTGGTATGATAGAAAAACATAAATATATAATTTAATACAACTTAACGAATCTTTCAAGTTTTCGCAATATATATTTTAATGGAAATAACCGTTCTTCCTTTTTTTTTTATGAGATTCCGGATAAAATTGAGTACTGCACTGCCTGTGGCCATATAAAATATCTCGTATATATTTCCACAGATAAATAAACAAAATATCAAATTAGGTTAGTGTAAATACAATAGCAATATTTTTCTCTCCGAGGCGAAAAATTTAAAAACAAATAACACATCCCACACAGTTAATACTTAAATTATATTCATTTGGTGTTTTCAGTTATGAAATAATATTTATAATACAAAAAACCACTAGTAAATAATTATTTTATTAATTTATTCATCATAAAAAACGATTTTGAGCTTAAACTATTTCGAATCGTTAAATATTGCATCGTATTTATACGAAAAAAAGAAAGAATAATAAAAGCTTATATTATAAATAAAAGTTAAATTTAAATTATTTGAGTCACCATACATTTTATTTTAATGCACAAAAATCATTTAAACCTATTTTAAGCCTTTTATTAATTCCTATTTGATCGATAAAATAAATACAATTTTTGTTATATAAAAATTATGTTTTTAAAACGTTTATACATCAGTCAGTTTTAAACGCTATTGAGTATTAGGAATATCAAATTTTAGGTGAATCGAAATTTAATATGATTATTAGTGTTATTTAACACTAGTGCATAATCATACATTTTCAGTAGTGTTAATTATTTTATATTATACACATATAATTTACTTACAATCTTGAATTATCAGTATTAATACAACAATTATAGATTACATTTTAAAGTTTCACCACCTTACGCATTGTGAAATAATCAAAATTACTGATTAATATTAGTGATTATAAATTAGATAGTTTATTTAGCCGAAGGTTCTGAAACTATAGTACAATGGTTATAAAAAATACACATCTAAAATGTTGGGCCTGAATTTGGCGTATTCCTTTTTTTTATGACACTATTATATAATTATAATTATGTTGTAATTAATAACTGACCATTTTGTTTAAAAAAAATGTTTAATTTTTACAATTACGATACTTATAAGATATCTACATACATTTTGTTTAATATGTTTACAAAGCCAATAGTTGTATGCAAATAGCCATCAAATAGAATCTGATATATTTGCGGATGGCCGACGGTCATAAGAGGGCATAAACAGTAATTTCCTGAAAGTTGATTTCTTTGACTTTAAACCACCCTTGCAACAATATAATTTGTCATGTCGAATTAATATACGCGTTTGCACGCAATTCTCGTTGGTAATTAACGTTTGCACGCGCTGTAATGTACATCGATATTTATTTAACTATGCTTTAACAACCCATAGGTCACGATATTTACATACAAAATGTTAGTAGCGCATAATTAATGTTGACAATTACATTATTGTAATGTATTTGTAGTCTTTCTAAATCAATAAAAAAAATTTTAAAAAAAAATAACGAAAAATATACACTACTACCTACGTGCAATTTGATTGAACAATGAAACACGACCTCCATTTGCCGCTTTGTTATGAATACAGTATTATATTATTTTTATTCTTCTAAACATTTCACCCGTTAATTATAATTCTGAAAAAGTGTTCAATTACGGGCTTCTTTTTTTTTTTATTCAGATTCACTTGATGACAATTACATAACATCTCCACAAACAGTTATTGTTATACAAATTAATTGTGCACGTGAAACGAAATAAGTAAAACAATTAATAGTATATTGTTATCAGTACGAAGTATAGTTTAGGTGTACGAGTTAAAATAACATAAATTGATATTGGAATGTGTTTAGATCGTTAAAAGTTAGATTATCTTAGGTGTATTACCATATTAAACTTTAAAGAGGAGCTTCGATACAAAATATGAAAAAAAATCAAACTGTTATATTTCATTTTTAATATACGTAGAATATTGTATTTATATGCCATGTTAAAGTTAATAATAAAAAAAAAATCATGACAGCATGTCCCATGATAATTAAAATATGAATTATAATAATAATAGTAGCTGGCACGTCGATCGTATAAAATACCACAAGCGGGTTAATGACTCTGTCTGGATACTGATTTTAATCATATACTATGTACACTATGTACACTATGCGATGTCTGAAATTGAAACTGAATAACGTGGATACGCAAAATTCGAAATACGTATTATCTTAAACCAACTAATCTCGGAGGAACTCAACTTCTCAGACCGTGTCACACGCTGTATCCATTTATAAAAGGTCGGGAAAACTCTTACGTTTTCGTTTTATGGTATTCCATGGCCAAGTTTTACACTTTCGACGCTAAATTCTCAATCAACAAATTGAAAATTGCTTACTGAAACTAATGTGTATCAAGCAGATTACATAATCGAACACATGTTCGAAAGTCTGATAATATTTCTCTTCGATAATTTCCCTCCTGACAAAGAAAATAATAATATTCTTGGTTCGAAACATTATAAATATTACATGAGTCATAAAACACTGTCAGTGAAACATACAAAGTTGTTTCCGTAAACGAAAAACGTCGTCTTTGCTGATTTTCCCACCTTATTAATGGAATATTTTTAATGTCATAAACTTTGGATGAACAATAACATTTCTGAGAATTTATTAATAAACTTAAATACATTGTAAGATAACATAATCCTTTATAAGCTTTCATTATTCCATTTCATCAAAAGTATACAGATTACGAATGTAACAGAAACTGTATGACTTTTAAACAATTAGAGAATTCAGGTCTCTAAAATAAATCATGATTTGAATTAATAATTAAAGAACAGCAAAAAAAATTCAATTTTGTAACAGACGTCAATTTGAATTATACATAATTTATATATTTAATTATTATTTTAATATTTTTATTAAGTTGATAAATTATATTTTTACGTGCAGAACATATTTATTGTATTTGTGTATAATATAAATGTACATAGGTAATTAACATCACGAATTATAATTTACTGAACGAAGGAGATTAAATATTTTAGTATGAAGATCTAATTTTAAGAAGATATTTGCTCTCAACCATGTGTATCTATACTGTTATAGAATGTTAGTACATGTATAAATTTACAACACTGTCGTTCTAATTTGGTATAAATTTACTATAAATGTAAAACTATAAAATAGCTTACGTGGGATGTATTTTATGACCAAATATCAAACTATAATATAGCATATTATTATACAAAATAGAACAACTTAAAAGAAATCCGATTATTATGAGTTTTAAATATTTTGGGTTATGGTTATGAATTTTTCTTTTCAATTATCTCTCGAAACTCAGGGATGTAACTTATGGTCTGCGTAAGATTGTATCGTATATCCACTTCCAAGGTAAAATTTATTAAAAATGGCTAACGAAAATGGTGCACTATAAAAATATTTATTTCCTATATTATTATTATTATTATTATTATTATTTTATTATATTTAACATTTAAAATGCGAAAAATTAAAACATCAGTGACTGACTGATGTTTTTTATAACTACAAGGCTAAGACTCTAAAATTACAGATTATTGAACATAAATAAAATCATGATAATGAATAAATAAAATACTTCTCGTAGATACTTACATTTGTTGTGATTTATTTTCATTTGTTAATCATTTAATTATGTAATTATAAATATATCTTTGGAAACTTAATAATATAAATCAAGTAATAAATTAGAAGTTCATTTTCGATATTGACGTGTATAGTGGAGTTTTAATATATTTGTAATAACAAAAATGTGTAAGTTACACTAATATACAGTATATATTTTAAATTTATAATTTACTTAATTACTTCAATGCATTTCCATGATTTTGCAGTTTATAGCAGATTTTAATATTAATCCGAGAAAAAATAATTTGTATTTAAATAATAATAATTTACGAATTTATGTCAAAAAATTAGTTAGCTTTCAAATAAATGAAATGGATGCAACGTTAGAAAAAAATTCCCCTGTTCGTATAAAGTTAAATAACCAACGATTTTAAGTTTAAAAATAGAACAATCATCTGAATAGGTAGTGGATAATATTATACTTAAATTAGACGCCAAATGTTGAAGGAATGTGCTATATTAAAATAATATTGTAGCAACCATTAGGTTTATTAACCATGCAGAGTTTAGATGCTTTTTACCTTATCTTAAACTTTAAAGAATCATATTTTATTCATCCTCAAAAACATTCAATACGTTTAAAAATATGTAATGATGTGTTACATTAGTTCAAAATCAATAATATACTTTCTAAATTATTAATTATTAACATAAACATTAATAAAAATGGTCTATTAGTCTAGTACTAAAGTCGATAATATTGTATTATATTAATAGTAGGATGATTCTCGAATATTATGTCATTCTAAATAATCAGAGAGTGTATGAATATTGTTAATCAATTTGAATATTCTAATGGGTATATTTTCAATGATGTACACATATGTAATTAATTCACCAGCAATATTTTTATCATTTCACCTAATCTCTAAATTAGATGTAGAAGTAAATAGAGAAAAAACATTATGACATTTAATCGCAATTATTTGCTCACATTATTTGCACACGCTTTATGTGTACACATATTATTGTACCTAGTATTGCATATTAGTATATTAATCACAAACATTAACATTTTACTAGAATATTGATTGTTGACTGCAACGGGTCTCATAATGCGTGAATTCACTATGTCCGTTTATACGAGTATATATATTATATAGATCAAATTCCATATTCACTGTTGATTTTTTTATTATCTTTAGGATTTACTTAAATCAATTCGTTATAATACACGCAAGTTAATACATTAATACATACACACACCTATACACAATGATGTTGAACATCAATTTTATTTTTTTAATTTTTTCCCCCGATGCAATTAACCCATGTTATATATAGCGATGATATGTAAGA
The DNA here is from genome assembly GCF_003268045.1 of Sipha flava. Lineage (NCBI taxonomy): Eukaryota > Metazoa > Arthropoda > Insecta > Hemiptera > Aphididae > Sipha > Sipha flava. Next base: position 6,319,374 of record NW_020271713.1, read on the forward strand.
TAAGCAATGACATCACAATGCGATGGTCTATTCCGTATAACGGGACAGATAGCATTTTAAATATTAAAAATAAAAAATTACACGCAAGTGCATGCACGTCCGTATACTTTGTACTAGCGCGTGTAAAAATTTCGATTTCGTGTAAATGGCGGCTGTACATTTATAATAATAATAATAATTTGCCCATGACTCTGGTGTGCAAATGTCAGAACAACGAAATTGTGTTAACCAAGGCCAACGATACCGAATCGGCAAAAGGGTCACTCTCTATTTTTAATACAACGTGAATGGACAAGATACCGTCGTGTGCTCCTCCAAACCGGCCAGTCGGCCGGCAATGGCGGCTTACGAAAACCGTGTATATGTACAACGCATTCGTACACACACATTATTTTTTATATCGTTTTGTCCGTTCAGAACGTCCGAGTCAATAAAAACGCGAGATCTAGAATGCTATTTCGCATAGATACCTAAATTGTGTATTGTTGATAACTAGGTATAGTGATGATCTACTACCGTGTTGCGACCGTTGTTGTGGCCGAGTTGTGCGCAGCATGAACACGTTTCAGTTTCACACTGAACAATAGCCATAACTAGGGGGGCAAAATTGGGTTTTTAGCACCCCTGAGGTAAAATGTAACACCCCTGTTTTTTTTCAGATCTATTAATCTATAGTAATCACAGTTAAATACCATTTAATTTTATTTCCAGCCCCCAATATTTGGGCTCTAGTTGTGCCCCATGCACCGAACACTGTGCCGAGGTGGTATATTGTTATTAATAACGGACGGTGTGTTGAGTCACTTTGTTACGAGGTACGCCATCGAGCACAAATTAATATTGAATACAAAAAAAAAAGAATAGAACTAAAACTTTGTGCCGTTTTCAATATCAAGTTTTAGTTCCGTCCAAAAAGAAAACAATGAATAATGATGTGTTATAAAAACGAAACATTTCTTTCGAAGTATAAAACGTACACTGATGATATTAAATATTGTTCGTGGAAAACACTATATGCAATATTGCCATATGGCTGGCAGACGAATTAAATTATTGTAGATACCAACTATATATATTTGGGATGAATCGATTTACGTATTATTGCTTATCATACGAATTTATAACACGCGACGCGACGTCATTCCAGTTATTTAGGTACTATACTATTATGTACTGCTGAACGCACGCGAATCGTTGCAGTTCTTTTGCATATTTTATCGTTTAAAATATATCAATAATCGATTTACATAATTTAAAATGAACACTACCGACGAATGAACATGTATATTACTACCTACAAAATATTGTTTTATTGCTTACATTTGGAAAGTAATATGTACAAATATTATTAACAATCATTAATGACATTTGTGCGGATGGTAGAATAAATATTTCCGTATCATTAAAAAATAAATAAATCGGAAAACAATAAAAAACTCAATTGGAAATAATTCCTAGCAAAGATAATTTTAACGGTATCTATCAAGTGTAAACGATCGAAAATATAATAATATAAAATATCAAAATACATAGGCGAACATCGAAGGGGGGGGGGTCTTAGACCCCCCAGATATTTTAATAGCCACCCAAAATCAAAAATTTTGTAGGAAATGTCATTCGTTGTTTTCATAATTATCTGTTAGTTTTTTTTTGAAAATCGCAAAATAAGAAATAATAAAAAACAATTTACAATAGCATTAACAATACCAATTACATAGTTTGGCTACTTGCGAAAGAAGTTTCAGTGAAATTAAAAAAAATAAAAACTTAGCTACGGAAATTGTTGGTTCAAGATAGGTTCAGCGATCTTTCAATACTATATATTGAAAAAGATGTATCGAAAAATATAAAAATCGACGATATTTTGAATACCTCTGCTGATATAAATAAATATTTGTCATTAAAATAAAATATTAATTATTTTTAAATATACGTTATTTAGTGTTTTTTTTTATACAATTTAAACATATCTATATTTTTAATGGTAATAAGTTTTACTTGTGCACAGAAATGGGTTGTGGGGGGCGAAGACCCTGCGGGTTATTTTACATTGAATTATTATAGCCCCCCAAAAATTCAACTAAATGTCCGCCTATGTCAAAATAGATAGATAGCATTCAAAAATGAAAATGTTCGATTTTTGAATTTGAGTGTCAAATATGAATTTTTGTACATTACCGTCATTCGTGGTTATATAGCGTACTTCGGTCAAACTAATATTTAAATAATATCACTGTAATGAATTTAAAAAATAAATTGATTCCGACTAATAACAAAATCTTTTGAAGTATGAAAACTAATATCACGAACATAAAAAAAAAAACTTAAATGGTTAAATAAGTCTCTTGGTTTAAAGATGTTAAATCTAAGTGAATAAAACTACGAAACCAATTAGTTTTAATTGATTATAAATGTTTTAATAACTCAATATGTATTTTATGAAAGTCGGAAATTTAATTTAACTCAAAAGTATGATTTAAAATAATTTTAAATACAAACTTAATTTTATAAAAGATAAATTTTCGGTAGGTACTTATCGAAACTTAAATATTTTCGGCAAAGGATTAGACATTTTCAACTTTGTTCTGTTTTGTATCGGTTAACAAGTTATAGTACCGTTAAAGTTGAAACTTTACATTTTCTTATAATACAAAATAAATTATCATTGATTATATATTACATAGTAAGATATTATGAATGAGCGAATTGCTACTGGTTATTAAATATACTTACTACAGTGGCGTAGCCAGGATTTTTAAATGGGGGGGGGGGCTAACCACTTTTTCAGATAAGTAAGCTAAGAGAGGATATGAGAATTTACCCTCAACCCCCGCCCACCATCTACCACCAAGTTTCTAAATGTAATTCAAGCATTTTAATATAGTTTTAAAAATATTTATTAATATATAATTTATAATAATAATAAAATTTTGGTTTCAGTGTTCAATCACTTGCTCCACTCTGACAGCTGCATCCTCTTAGGCGAATTTCTGGCAAATACAGTTATTATTTCACTTTCATCGAATTGCTCTTTTTTATTTATATTAGCCATAGCTAACCCATTCAGTCTGTTTTCTGACATGGTGCTTCTTAAAAAAAATTTTAAGCGATTAAGTGCTGAAAACATTTTTTCCGGAGTGAAAGAGGTAACTAGTAACGTGGCGAATAATTGTAAAAGTATTTTAATATTATGTCGAAGATTGGTGCGATGAGAGAGTGAATCAAGAGCAGAATTCGGTTTTGGAATAGTATTTTGACTCCATTGTTGCCTCCATATGAACAGGTCAGCTCTGATTGTAGATGAGGTATCATTATGGAGATCTTGGACATATATTTTAACAGCTTTTATAATATTTTTATCGTCATACATATTTAAATTGGTCGGAATAAGTCCTTCAAGTGGCATAACATCAATAAGCCTTTGATTAAAACGAGCATCCATTGATTCTATTAAATAGTTAAGATACATTATACATATAAACACGGCCCATGGGAGGGAGGCTATAGCCCCCTTAGCCTACCCTCCCCCTTGGCTACGCCACTGCTTACTTAAATGTTTAGTTTTTTTCGTTTTTAAGTAATTTGTTAGATTATAAAAACACATCCCAAAGGCAATGAATGATAAGTTATCAATTTCCATTAAATCACATGTAATTATTGAAACAAAAATATTTTATATTTTAAGAGAAATAAGAGCATTGTGTTAAAATTGAAGGAGAGTCAAAAATAACCCGGTATTTACGCTCTAGCTCGATAGTATTTTTTGTGTTGTATATTTCAGAGTAAAATAATCTGTTACAGGTTGGGATTATGCATCATAATGAATATATTAAAAATTATTACTACTGAAATTTATAGCCTACTTTCCTTGCTTTATTTTTCGGTTTAAGCATTGTCAAAATTGTTTTTATATTTTTCGTTGAAAACTTATATATTTAAAACTAAAATTTTTTAATGTTTATATTAAAATTGGAGAAATTAAAAAAATTGCTTTATTTTGTCCTTTTTTAAATAGTCTTAATAATTTTGATAATATAAAATAGTATAATACTTAATAATACAGTACAAATATATTGAACGAGTATAATATTACAGTTTATTGTTTAATGAATAGCAAACTACTGAAAGCTAGCGTAGAACTTATTGTTCAATAATTGTGAATAACAATATAATATGTTATTTAGTAGTTATCAACATTGGCGACGGGAAGTTTTTTCTACTCGAACACATAGGGTCACCCACTAAAATAATTTACACTACATAATTTTAAATGGCCCCAAATTCACTGCGTGTATTAATGTTTATATTTATAATTTATAAGTTATAATGCTGTAGTTCTCATTTCATATTATTATTATAATGTGTTCAATGTATAAGTATTTTACCATAATAATTATTTTTTTGATTTTATTTTTTCAAAGATCACCCATACCCATTTTTTCGTTATCACGTGATTCAAATATTAGCCCTTCGCGCCTTCATTGGTTACCCAAACAACACTGAAAGTTTGTTAATAATTTTACTCTATAAAATGTTTGTGAGAAAAATTCTCGAAGAAGCAAGTTTTTAATTTTAGAAAATTTTAGTATTTGTTAAAGAGCGATTTATTATATATATTATTACAACTATTATGGTAATAGAGCCAGCCGACTTAGATATCCATAAAAATGTATTGATATATTTCATAATGAAAAACGCTGATGTTTTAAATTATGTATATTTAAGAAAAATCGTTATGAAAATTTTCTTACGGACAGTTGTAACTGATGCACTATGATAGTATGTTAGTAAATCAGAGTTGTAACTTTGAAATATTTTCTGTATACAAAAAATATTCAATGACATGCCACGGTGTAGACCCAACATATAATTATATTTTACCGATTTTCAGTTATATATTAACGTAGTGACCATATTTATCACGCTTTTTGCTGTCGTTTCCTAAAACAACAAAGCGCGCTTCTTTTTCCTATTCAAATTTGACATTTCATCACGTTTATGCGTGTAATATAGTTATTTAAATTTATTAATTCTTGTTTAATTATAAAGAAACACATAAAATTAGTTAGTAAATTATTTCTCATTTGAATTCCAAAATAATTTAGTTTTGCAGAAGCGGGCTGTCACCATCATAGCCATAAAGAATATATTTCCCTCGCGGGAAAATTTAAGTACACATCATATTTAATATAAATACAAGTACTGTTGATTATAGAACTCTGATAATTTTTAAATAAAATTATTATTCCAAGACATACATTTTAAAAATCGTTTAAATTATTTTATTACTCGATGATGTTATGGTAAATTGTTAAATTAAATTATGATATTTTATGTGTCAATTAATGTTCAAGTTTGAGATTTCATAATAAAGATAATCGACTTTGCGTGTATAAAATATTTTATACGTCAGACATACCTATAATGAAACTATGTAAAGAATTTTATGAGAAACTTTTTTTTTCGTTATACATTAAGAGTAAATATCTAATACGTTAGGGAATGTGCATTTATCACTGTACACAGATATTTAATTTTAATAGACTAGAACACACAAATATTTTCCTAGTGGGGTGTTTAAAAATATTCTTGTCAAACAGTTTTCCATTATTGAGAGATGTCCGTAAATCCAATGTAGTGTATTTCTGAGGCTCTTATAATTATATGCATGCAGGTGATCACTGACATTAAAACATAAGCAGCGTAATAAAAGTATTTTTTGAATTTTTGAGTGTTATTTATGTATATATATATATATATATGTATATCTTCAAAATAAATATACTGTATAATAATAATCTATAATAATATTTAAGCCATTTTAACCGGTAAAAAGTGTTTAACTTACGAATAGCTAAAGAGCTTAGAAAAGTTCAATAATTTTTAAGTTTAAATATTCCCTATAATTATACAAACAGGTTTTTTTTATACATGTCTCGATAAATAATAGATTAAAAAAAATATTACACAAAACATTAAGTATTGTTGAATTATATTTAAAGGAATGAAGTTAATTTATCAGGATCATAAACTATTTTCTTTGCAAGGAATTCGTGTAGCATTTACTTTCCAAATAGACATCAGTTAATCTCAATTTATCATCTTTCCAAAAATGTAACATGGATAAAATATATATAAGGTAATTTCTAACCATATATATATGTATATATATATATATATATAAATATTTCATTGGATTAAAAAAATGGAAGATTTAATGATGGATGACAATATGATAGATTGTTGTGTCGACACTCATTTTATAAAATACACCGTGTTGGGTTAACATCATAATATGTAATGTGTGTATAGATACCTTACCTAGCCGCCGAACCAAAATATTCCCTTCGTTTTTAAAACGTTCCCAATTTTATTATTCTTTTCATGGTCGTTGTTGATGTTGTAATCATTGATATTGTTCTATAAAATCAAACGTCTAAATATTATCTCAAACATGAAAAAAGGTAATATACGATGAGTAGTAGTACAGTATTTTTGTTTGATAAATATTAATATCATAAAAAAAGTTGTCAATTTATCATTAGATTCGTCACATTCTATAAAACAAACAAAATCTTAAAAGCTAAGCAAGCTGTAAATAACTATTTGTAAAAATTATATGAATATAACATACAAAATTTGTTCAGTGTACCTTTAAAACAATCAGAATAAAAGAACGAGCTAAATCATTTCCAAAGAGCGTTTCCGCCACACTTTTTGCTCCGGAAAACTTTGATCACGGAAGCATCAACGAGTCCTTTATTCCCAGCTTCCTTCGTTGGTATTTGAAGCTTTTAAGTTTTAAACTTCAACTTTAATAACATTTACTAGGTTTGGTGTTTATAACAATAACTTCAGTATTTATCAGCTGTCAATATATGTATATATAACGATAACAATAAATGTAGATGAATGTTGTGAAGTTCGAAAATAAAGATACAAAAGTATTAAGCGTCTCGCGATACAGTTCACTCACAAAAAAAAAAAAAATAAAGTTGTTTAAGCGATACGCTTGAAAATCACTGAAAAATAATTGAAAGTTTTAAGTCCCATCAAATCCTCTTGCACCAATTCTGCATTTCGGCGTACAATTATGGAAGTGGTACAGTAGTGCGCGGAGACACGTTATATGATATATTATAATTAATGTAAATGCAAAACAAAATAAAATACATGACAATTAAACATTGGTTTTCGTCTTTCTAATGCCTAAATAGGGGAGGGCACTGCGCATTGCAGCCGAACATTTGATAATATTATAATGTATTACGTACACAAACATTGATCGAAATCCGGGAACGAAATGAGATCAATTCGACGTCGATTCTTTGCCGTCGCGGTCGCACCGAAACGATTTCCATCAGCACACGGCAGGTACAAAAAACTAGTCGCGAACATTGATTTAACTGCCACCGTGAATAAATCGAACGGTTTTAATCCCGTTGTTAGTGCGACACGAGAGATAAGGTCAGCAACTTAGCGCTCACACACGCGTTCACGGTCAAACGGGGTGGGGGGAGGGGTAGGAGGGGCATGGCGACCGTTTTTGTTTACGTTCGAAACTGACCGTTTGGTATTATTAATTTATTCCACGGCCGCCTCACGCGAGTGTATCGGCATATCCTGTATGCATGCATTGTGCCTATGCATTGGCAGTTATTGGCGTGCGTGGACGTCACGCGTTTGTGTCCGGAAAATCTATCGACGTCGACCGGTAGCTGACTGCTGGTAGGGTGTAACGAGCGGCGAAACGCAACATTCCGGCGGAGACCACGTCCGCGTATCGGAACCGTCCACGGCGGACAGTGGGCACTACCAGTGGTGTTCCCATAGGTGCGCCCTACACACGCGCCGTATACTTTCAACGTTATATCGACAATTCCCGGGTGCACCACGTATAACACCCGAGTCACTTCGCGGTAAAGTATTTAATGTAAATAGTTTTAAAATTTTTAATTTGGCCTCCGTTTCCGTAATAGATGTTCAGTTTTCATTCAGACCATTAGTGCATAACTATGAAGTTATTGTTGACGGTACACTATGTATTTACAATGGTATCGGTTTATTTAAATAATTTTCATTTTAATTGTTCTGTAAAAAATAAAAACGTATACGTGTATACATTTACGTTTTCCGAGTAATAAAATAATATGTATACATTTTTCGTTAGTATTCGTATTTAAAATCCTTTCCCACCACCATCGTCTAAAATATTAAAATATTCGTAGGCGTATTATACACTCAATAAAGTTGATGGGACTATCACTGAACACTACCCTTGTAATTACGCGTGGGCGCACATTGTTCAGTCTAAGGGAGGAATTGAGCACATGTTTGAAAACGATAGTCGTTCTGCAGCGGTGATTCAAATGGAAAATACAAACTTGTGATGATGGTGTAGACTACCAGTATCCGCCTGTTAATTAAAGACCCTTGGATGCATTTCTTCAGAAGGGCCACCAAAAACGTCATCACATAAAATGATAAAAAATACTAATAAATAGTGCAAAATGTATGCTTAGATCTTTAAAATTACGCAACGGGTTTTGATGCAGGCTTTTTTAATTGATAGAGTGATTCAAGGGAAAGGTATTTTTTTTTTTTTAAAAAAACTGAAGACAGAAGACTGTATTACTGTGTGTGTGTGTGTGTGTGTGTGTGTGTGTGTGTGTGTGTGTGTGTG
>NW_020271713.1:6328066-6375709 GCF_003268045.1 Sipha flava
GTGTGTGTGTGTGTGTGTGTGTGTGTGTGTGTGTGTGTGTGTGTGTGGTGTGTTACCATGGCAATAAGATTAGATTATTGTTATTATTTATTGAACTGAGTAAATAGTACTTAGAGATCACCGTCGTTCGAACATAGGTCCGTAGTATAGTGAATGCCAAAAGAGCACGTTTAGCAAGAGATGAAGAATCGTCAACGGAACGGGTGATCATCCGAAATTCAAACAATTCATGCGCAATATATGCCGTTAAAATAACGCATTTCAAATTACCTCTTTTAAGAGTAAGCAAGCCGTTGAGCGTGGTTTTATGCCTACATTTAAAATTCAAGGGCAAGTGTATCACTTAGCTGGGAGTATATCGACCCGATGATTACAAATTTCTATAAATTTATTTTATTGCACATTGTGCCCGTGCAAAGCCTGGGCGAGTCACTAGTATTACATAAATAATACCTTATAACATATAACTTAATTTCATATCTTTTTAATGATGTACAAATTATACAATTTTTTTTTTTTATAACATTAATGTTTTTAGTTCTCTTCAAGCCGTCAGTAATTAAAATTATGAACATCAATCACAAAAAATATCAATTTGGTACAATGAATATTATAATAATTTATAAATCGTTAGAAACCTATATTCGACTATTAATCGATTATTATACCTATATTCGGCCGGTGGCCCCGGACACAATCGTGGCCCAGCGACTATGGTTAGGCTGACATTTTATGCCACTATCGAGAACGTATTGTGACGTTACTACATGTATTTGGACACATGATACGCGGCAACAATGATAGATGCCGAGAATCTATATAGATAGAGAATAGGTAGAGATAGATAGAGAATCTAATAACTGTTCAAACCGAATTTAAGGATAATACTGTGACGGGATATTACATCTATGTACAATAAAACTCATCTACAACATGTCATGGTAAATGAATGCACACTTAGTCGTTGAGTACCTATTCAATACCGTCACTTTACTCGTATAAAGCGTCCCCTTCATCACCAGTAATTGTGCGTGCCTATATTACTTTTAAAATTATAAATAAATGTACTTATAATCATTTTCTAAAAATATCCCTAAAAATACTTGTTATTATTTCTGTACTTCTAAACGCAAGAGGATAACCTCCTCTCCGAAACTCGCAAATCGTAATCAAACAATTGTATTGCCCGCTTCAGCTGCAATATTTTAATTAAATTAAAATTGCATTTACTTTTATGGCATTGTATACGTCTTGTATCAATTAATTAAACATAGAAATTTAAACTTATTCGAATACTTTTTAACTGTTATTTAGATATTTTATCATCGTTCGGTAGTTAAAATTTGAAGTGCAACAAAATGTATTCATTATAATTTATAACAATGTTTATATTGTATTATTATTATTATTTTTTTTTTTATAAAAGATTATTCTGTGTTAACATTTTAATTCAAACTAATATACTTCATTAAAATATATAGGAAATATCAAATAAATATTTTTACTTTTTACTATAGTATAATGCGAATTGAAGTGGCAATATTTTGATTCTTTTCTAGTATAATGTTATTTATTCATTTTTTTTTTTACATAAGATTTATTTGAATAGAATTTTCATAGTACCTCATCATGACATGATATTCTTAGAAAAAAAAAATGTTCTTTGTTCGAATAACTGCAAATATTAAATAAAAACTTTTTTTGTTCAAACTTTAAAATTTGAAAATATTTGAGTAATAAAGATAAAATATAGAAAAATATTGTTATTTTCGTAAATTTTCAATAATAAGTTTTTCGATTTTTCCACTTTGAACGTAATACAATGTTGAAAAATAGTAATCAAAAACACATTAACGTGAGGTATTTACGTACCCTTTTCACAACTACATATTCAGTAGGTGAAATCAAATGTCTACGGCGATATCATCGCATAGCAATATCATGTAATAAATCGAACAGATAGAGCTTCATGGTTAAGTCCAAGATTCACGATTTTTTTGCTCATCGATTGCGAATGCATATGAACTATCGGAATCTAGGATTATGTAGGGATTTCAGAATTGAGGTAACATTCAAAATGAGAAAAAAACGGTCATTAACGTTAACTGAGGTTAGGTTGGGTAAAAGACAGGTTAGAGACGCAATATAAACTTTCTATTTTGAGGTACATATGTATTGTGAACAATGTTTTCATTTGCATTCTCACGAAGGGTCTGGAATTTGTTGACCGGGAATTAATTTATTGCAGAGGGATGGACAATTTAATCAAAAACAGATTTATAATAAGAGTATAAGTGTAAAATAAAAATAAAAATTATACAATCACAGTAAATTCAGAATAAGGATTTCAGCATAATATAATTATTTTAATGTCACTATTTTGCTGAACTTCATTATAGTTTTTATAATAATTTGTCTTAGGTTTTGCTATAACTTAATTTTAAATTTGTTTTTGAAATTATAAGAATATTGAACACTTTTAATCAATTTAGTCTAAACGAGTGATTTTAATAATAAAAATTAAAAGTCATAAGTTATTACAATTTATGTTGTTTTGTCATTTTTAATTAATTTTCAAATGATTGCTCCTTATTTTTATTTAAAAAATTTGTCACAAATGAATTTTTCTTATTATTATTTCAACTTATTTTATAAAATAGGCACAGAAGTAGTGAAAATATGAAAATTGATGTTGCATTATGAACAAAATTCAGTTAATAATTAAATATAAGTAAATAAAAATAAAAAATGTAATGAATAATTAGACTTTATTATAAACAGAAATTATACATTTATTTTAGATACCCAATTAATTCATTTGATATAACTACAAGTAAAACATTATATAATATAATATTAGGACGAAATATTTTAATGTATTCTAGTGACTAGTTCAATATTGTGTGTGAAAAAAATAAAAATAAAATTGTTTAAAAAATAAAAGTTTATTCTTGATTTATGAGGAACTGTGCTAGGAGATAATATTGCAATTTATGAGAGTTAATTAACAAATGTAAAACTGTTGATGAATCATATTATATGAAATGTGCAATTACTATTTTAATTATGCAAACGGTTACACACAATGGAACAATATAGTTAGATTGATTGAAAGATAACATTCACACGAAGAAAATACAGAAACTGAGTGAGTGTAGGTATATCCCATTAGAGGAAATACAGTCCATCATAATTCAAAACAAAAATTCCTAAATTTTATTACTTTTTTATTTACTCAGCCATATAATATTAATTTTAAATGTTCACGTGTATTTATTTATTTATTTAATTTATATTTAAAAATACTCCAAACATTTTATGTAGGCTATTAATTAATTGGAAATTTGGTTGAAGTTCTCTATGGTAGTTATTTTATAATTTTCGAGGAGCTTGTAAAAATATCCCTGAAAAACTATTGGGGTAACGGTGAAATTTATTTTTGTAATTTGATCGAAATTCAGAAATTATTAATTCTAACGAGCTGAAGTTTTCAACGTATAACAATTTTTTTCTTTCATGACACATAATTTTTATGAATATATTATAGTACGTATATTAAAATAAATAATCTATTTTTGCATCAAGTATTTAAATATAATTTATAAAACGTGATATTTTTTTTTCTTTCTATATTTTATACATTTTAGATTTTGACCAAAGTGATGAATATAATATATTCATATATTATATAATAATAATTTTAATATATTAATATATTATATTCGGTACATTTTTTTTTCACTATTTTTTGCATAATACAATTGCACAAAAACCTCCACGATTTATTATATGTACTTAATTATTTTCGGATTAGAAATTAGATAAAATTAATCTATTAGTTCGGTCTATATTACATCAATTTTCTCGATATATGAATAAGGAAAAAAACTTTCAGGCAATATGCGAAGGAAATATTAAAAATATGTGACCCACAAATTTGGCACACAGTCATCCTGTATATTTAACTTTTTGTTTTGAGGAGAGTAATTCAACATTTCAAATCGAAATACCAAATCATACGAAGCGCATATTCACATTTTACTTTTCTACTTTTGTAAACATTTATATTTTTCAACGTGGTTTCCTTCGTTTTATATTATGTTTATGTATGTATATATAAATAAAAATAAACCATAAATACATTCTCCTAATGGCCATTCAACTCCTGATTAAATTAGTGCTGTATACGGATTTAATGATATAATTTGCATTATATTTTTTCAGGCATAAGTTATTATATGAAATTAAGCACATGAATAAAATATCTAAAATCGAATAACATGACGCAGTGTATTATTACAACGTACTACCATGTGCACACGATTGGGAATAGTTGAGGGAATAGTTATTTAGAGAATACCATATGTGATAATTATTGAAATCAAAAAGTATAATAACACATGTGACTATTACCCCACACTTACTATACACACCAAACTAATATGTGTTAACACGAAAGGCAGCGCTGCACCAATAGGTAATTCACACATTTATTATAATTGTTTTCAGTTGTTTCCTTTAATTTTTATTTTTTATTGAATACGTGAACGGATTAAACATCATCATGTATTAGTATTTTTTTTCCATTAATTTGTTTATATAAAATGGTACACGTACTATGGTCACGATAATAACAATATTATATGTCATACAACGTTCTGAATACTATTTTAGAATATTCACTACGAATGTCCGAGAAAATTGTAAAGGGTACGTTTGCTGCAATCGACGGTTATTTGATGTTCAAATATTGGCCTACTAGTATTTGCCGATAATAAATGTTGGAGATAATGATATTGCATACACCCGGCACACGTGTGTACACAATCAAAAACCGTACCGCTCAAACGACCCTAATAAATATTGGTTTTTATTGATTGATTAGTAATGTAAATACTATTTTTGAACACAAGTGTTTCGGCATACATTTTGAAGGAGGTAGTTTGTGATTTGTAGATAGTGCATATCAAGTAAATCTAAAATATACATCATGAAAGCAGTTTTGTTTATCTAAGCAGAAAAAGCAAAACCGTCTAACGGTTTCCCGAAAAATATATTTAAATTAAATTTGGAAAAAATTCGCACAAAGAAGATTTTTGTATGTCTAAACAATTATCAATTGTTCTAGTTTCAATAAAACCAGAGGTATATTGATCTATAGATGTTTTTAAAGAAGTTATGTCGTAGTTTTTCTTGAAATGAAAACATTACAAATTTTTAATGATTAGGTATTTGATAAATCAGTGTTTCCCAATATTTATGCTAATATTGCTTATTTATATTCATACATTTTTTTTGTGTTTGGTGGACGATCTTCTAAAAAAAGAATCTAACCTATTATGGTTTAATATTTTTAAATTACTACTTCACTAATATTAATAATTAATTTTTATATAATTATTTTGATAAAAGAAATTGTATTATACTTAACACAATACTGCAAAAATTACTGAATTTTGATATATATATATAATATAACATACATATACCAAGAAAAGGAGTTAATTTTTGTAGTTTAATTTTTGACAGTACTATTAAATTTTTAAAAATTAGAAATAAATGCTATTCATGATAGTCATCATAGAAATTGAAAAATATATAGGTATAATTATTAGTTTTAATTATTTTATAAATTGAATAAAAAAAAAGTAACCGGATTACGACGTGTTATTTCTCATTTTTAACTTAATAAATCATTGTACATGATACTTAAGCATTAATATTTTAAGTATATAAATAACATCATAATTTATGTTTAAGTTTAGCAAGTTCAGATTGATTTTTTTTCAAATAGATTTAAAAATGTGTGACTTATTTTTATATTATTGATGTAATATATTTTTAATCAATAAACTTTATTAAGATTTCCTTCTAAGTAAAAATGTAATGAAATATTTTTGTTACTGGTAAGTTTGGAATCTATATTTTATAATTAATTAACTTAATAATAATTACTGTGCACAAAAGAAGTATTTGAATTGATTTTATCAGTTTAGAATTTATTCTACTCAGGAATTTGATTAATAAATATTTAATGTGAATTTTGTTAGTATTTGAAGTTTAAGTTTATAGAATTAAAACATATTTCATGTCAAATTCAGTTACAATTGGTATTTATGCAACATAATTATTATGTGTTTACCTAAACGTTGTCGGTGAAAGAACAAAACGCTTTAAGTTCCGAAAATCAATTTGTACCGCTGTTACAATAATCTTATTGTGAGAAAACCAATTAAAAAATTGAATACATATTTTCATTTTAAATTACTATATAATACTTAAATATTATGTATGAAAATTAATTTAGCAACAGTCTGACGGACATTATTTATTTTATTACAAAATCCTGAAGTGAAAAATTCGATATGTTTTTACATAAATACACGTAGGTATATTTATAAATGTCTTGTCAAATGTAAAATGACATATTATCATTACGGGTTATGTTGATAGTTATTGGGATGAACAACGTTTGAGCATAAACAATAAAGACAGTTTTTAATCAAAATTATGATGATAATTTTCCGTTTACTGTTGTGTTGTTACGTTATTCAACATGTAAAGTTTTAGACACATCTAAAAACACGATGGATTATAATACTGTGATTTTACTGTAACACACAAGTTGTCTGTCGAAACGAAGACATTTCCAATTACCGATAATACGGTTACGTCGTGACTTAATCACTTGAGAACACCTGACGTCTGGGGGTTAGTGGGGTGTGTGTGTGTGAGAGGGGGGGGCTAGACTATACTTATGAAAAACAAAATTTCAACATCGTGTGTCTTGACCAGGAACACATTTTCTGTAGCAAAACGGTTCTTTACGTAGTGTATAAATTAAATAATGTTCAACGGACCAAAGGTTATTTGTGTAACATAACACATACAGTAGACGTTTCAGTGTTAGTCACTTGGTCCTTCATCAGCTGCCGTCGGTACGGGTGAATACGTTGCGAATACATATTATCATAATATTGAACCGTAAATCAACGACGTAGTGTACCATAATATTATAATACGAGAATAGACTTTTTGACGGAGCCGGGCTTACTTTTTATTTTTCATGCGCAAACGAATATCGTAACATTTTATGCACCGTGTACTTAATAATAATTTTACGATCGAATTTAGTTGTCTGCGAGAAGAAAAAAATCATATTTATACGCGCCCGAACGTACCTACTTAATATATATATATATATATATTCCCGGTGGGTAAAGTATGCGTAATACGTGTTTTTTCTCTCGTTTTATGTTGATTTTCACGCGTTTCCCCTCCACCGGTTCCATCAATAACAATAATAATAATAATAATAATAGAGTAAGTACGCACCTGTTACGAGACTCCGAACGTTACCCGATTTCTTACGCATAAGTTTTCGGTACGCGATATCGTCACTCGTAGCGGAATACGCATATTAGTACAGGCGTGTACGTATTCAACGGCAGGAACAACTGATTCGCACATATTAACGCGGTAATGTAAATTCGGACGAGTTCGACGCTATCGGCAGCGTTTAACTACCGGACATAGAGGGTAGGCAGGCGTGTATGCATAATACTTGAAATTACGTACACGGATTGGAGTGACCCTTAAAACTCGACTGCAACGACAGCTTCAACACCGTTACCATCATACCATACGTTACCATTATACCATTACCGGAATTCGTGTCGCTTGTCTTGTAATGCACGAGTGCGCTGGCTGTAAATTTGTTACCGCGTTCATGTGTTATTTCATCCGAAACCGTGTTCCCGGTATGCTATCGTGGATCTCTAATCAAATATTGCGATCGACCGATGACGTGTTCTAGTTAAGATTACTTTTGAAATCAGTTCGACGTGTACAAGGCGAAGGCAAAGCGTTTTACGGAAATCAGTGTTTATATACAATAATACAATTTTTTTTTATGAAATAATACATAAGTTGAATAATACATAAGTTCAAATAGTTTGTGATTTACATTTTATAATATTATTATGATTATTATTACTTTATTTTTTTTTTTCGTTCAAACATTTACGGGTGTATACTCTCTCGCCGAGGCAACACGATGCAACGTGAGCAGTAGTCGGCTCACTTGTGCTTCGTGCGCGCTTCGTTCGGTGTCGGTTTTTTGATCGCGAGTAAAAGGGCATGAGACACAAGGCGAAGCTTACCAACTACATCCTCGCTCTGGCTCATAATAATATGTACCTTAATTGTTCATCTATTGACCAACTTCAATAAAGATACTTGAATTATGTAAATTACCACTGATTATAAAAACACCCGAAATCAGAAACTATATAAAATATAGAATTTCTGAAAAAGTTGTATAGGAAAACAATTGTTTTTGAACTGAAAAAAGTATGTGTAATTCGAAAAAAGAAATATTGTCGTATTTGTTTATCCAAATATATTATGTTCGAATCATTTTCGGTGAAAGTACTCTTAATTCCGTCCTTAAAGATGCAATAGTGTTCGTATATATTATTATTATGAGCTGTATAATATACTTAATAAGGGAGTACTAGATGTTTGTTGGTTTATATACACCAATGAATGTCATTAAGTGAAAACATTAAATTGTAGATTTTAGTTGTCGAGTATGCCATGTCAGATGATGATACGCATAAAACAGTATTCATTATACATATTTAAATATATAATGTTATATATTACATGTAACATAAATATTTTATTTATATATTAGTGATGGATTGAACTGTTTAAATCTCGAACCGAACCAAACCGATATCTAGACGTTCGGTTCTGTTCGAAATTCAAATTCTATATAAAGAAAATTCGAATCGCACTATTAAGCATCTGGTACTGTTCAAAAATCAAGCTTGTAAATATTTGTCGAACCAGACTTATTAGTGAGGAGAGTTCGAACATTTCAAAAGTTATTTATAAAAATTGTAAACATTTTGCTGTTACTAATAATATCTTGGTATTCAGAACCTCGTACCAGTATTGATTTCTATTTTGAGACAAATTATAGAATTATTCTGCTTCTACGGCTGTTTTGTTGATAAAAACATTTTTACATTCTATATTTCTATGTATAGAGAATTTTTATCTTATACTGATTGTACAATTATAAAAAATTTAATTAAAAATTTGGTTACATTCGGTCGACTTGCACTTTAGAAACTACGACTACAGTGTTTGGCAGTTTCGTTTTTCAATTTATTGAAAAAAAAAATTGAGTTTGAGTTATATTATAAATATAAAAGTTTGGTTAAGTTCAGATTCGAAAAAATAATTTAAAGTTCGGTTCGATTTCAAAATCAAAGTTCGACTCATCATTAATATATATATGTGCACAGCTGTTTTATCCTTCGAGTAAATATATTGTAATAAAAATATAATATAACATGATGGAATATAAGAAAAATAAATAAACCTGATGATGAATTTTGTACACTTGCTTTATGCATATTTGTCAACACACTATCCTAACTTAGCCCTTTAGTCGTAAATTCCCAATTCTACTTAAAACAGTTAATCTAAGACCCATTTTATAATATTTGTACGGATATACATAATAATTATAGTAATAAAATCAATTGAATTCCGTAATATTGCACTGATAAGTTTTCGTATTACAAAATTCGATTTTATCTGTTCTTACAAAACCATTACAAAATAATTATATATGCCGCTTCCAGACTAAAAACATATAAGTATACACTACATTGTACTAACATGAGTGTGCGTGTGTGTGTGTTTTTGTATGTATATTTTAACATGATTTCAAATTAAATCTATAATTTCATGAGCGAGAAATGTTAAAGAGGATACCACACAATTGTTTACAAAAAATATTTTATTTTACATGCACTGAACGTGCCACTAGCGATTTTAACGGTATGAACCGAAATAATGCAAACCGTCCGTTTTTATTTTTTTTACATCTTGACATAACGGCACGTTATATGTTCCAGTTAAAATGATTATTAATGGTCATTTGTTTTTACAGTAGTTTCACCCTAAACATTTTGTATATACATTTATAAAAGAAAAAATTAAAAAAAATAATACGTAGTAAATACTTATCGTGGTTCGAACAGCTGGTAGTATCAATACATTCTGTAAGAATTCGCAATGGCTAAGTCATTCATTTTTAATTCATTGTTAACCATTTTATTTTTAATATAACAAAAATACCCTTAAATTATCTTCATATAAAAATATGTAGTACTTGTAAGTTTTTATTTTAAACTTTCTCGACATTTTAATGAATATACAAAATTCTTTGTAACGTAGGTTTGTTACCTGTTTACTTACAATAATTAAATTAGTTTATAACTTTTTTAGAATCAGTGCAAAAATACAATTTTTACATAAATCGAGTATTCAAATTGGCAGCTCATATATTATATTGAACGAATAAAGCTAAAAAATATGACATTTTATCTTGACAAATATTGAATTAAAATTTTTAAACTACACACAAATATTTTTTAACTTAAATGTTGAATAAAAATATAGCCCATAACTTATGGTCTATTAGGGTATAATACAATTTGAATAAAAAAAATCAAAAGAAAAATAGTTTAAGGAAAAGCGAGTTAGCAAATCAAAATAATTGGGGCAAGAAGTCGATAGAGATATACAATTATTATTGCACTTATATTACTATTATCATTATAATTTTAATTAAATATTTTAGTGCGATAGCTTTTTTTGTATTTACTTGTAGTATATTATACTATCATAATATATGTACTTTAGCTGTTATGCTCAAAGATTTTCCAATGTGACATGAATAATGATGTAAGTTTAGTTTTATAATATATTTATGTCATAGCGTTGTGTTTATTATATTCTACTCATATATCCATCTCATTTTTATTGTATATAAATAACTAAATAAATAATTAATTCCGATTTTCAACTTTATGAGGTATATGTTTGAGCAACGAAAAAGATTTACAAATTACGAGTGTGTACTACGTATATAAATTGTTATATATAATTTTTTCTTCGGAGAACCATTATTTGAACAGTAGCATTTCATGTAGTTTTATTTATATTTAAAAAACTTAAGACATTACATGATCTGTACTTTAGAAAGGTCATCGTTTTTGCAATATTTTGAAAATAAAATTAAAAATTAAAAAAAACCAGTGAAATTTACAACAAGCCTGTATTTAAAATCTTATTTTAGTGTAATAATATTATAGTTTTTAATCATATTTTTGAATAACTTGGGTGATTATTTATAACTGATTTCAATTTTATACTCATAAATATTATTTATCGTCATTATAGTTTGTTATAAAACTAACTTTTTTCCCTGAAATTTAGTTTCATAAATTTTTACAATCAAATGAAATAACTTTCGAGTTAAATACTCTTTCATCTTGGTCTATTGATTGCATGAAAAACACTCCTTTATTAAATAAATTACCTAGAATAAATGTAATTTTAATTAAAAAAATATCTTATTCCAAGATTATTAATATTTTTTATTTTTATTTTTTCATACACTCAGTATCAGAGAGAAAATTGTATACATTTTTTAGAATGGAATTCTCGTTTAAAGATTTTTATCCTGTCATTAATCATTATATCTTTTAGGAGCATATATACTTAAATAGAAAAAAGGATGTACACATATTTTTAGAAAGGGTTTTTCCAAAAATATTGTTTTTTTTTTCAATTTAAATTTTTGCTTGATATTTCTTTGTATAAGATAAATATTAGATTAATATTAAGATAGTTATATATTTGTATAAATTTAATATTCTATACATTTTTCTTATTAGTAACTATTATAATATAATTTTTTTATTTTATATTTTCTATTTGGATAATATTTTTTTTGAAAAATGAAGATTGATGAGATTTGTACAGACAGTTTTTGCTATAAAATATAACAGATAACTTACGTATGGAACTTATCTAAAATAAAGCGATGCATTCGCAATAATTTTCAAGAACATTTAATTCATTTTGGTACGGAAAATGATTATTATTGGATATTTATTAAAATAACTAATAGTTTAATAATATATACCGATATAATCGTGTTTATATTAATGAAGAAGAATGCAATAAATCTATCATAATAATAATAATGAGATAATCTTAAACTGGTGCATTTTAATTGACTTGTAGAATGCATTTTCAATGTTTAATATTACATTGTCCCCTTTTTCACCTCTCATAGAGCAAATGAAAAAAACTTACCATGTAAAACAAATTATAAACATAGTGTTAATAATAACGTAATTTTTTACTAGAAAACAGTAGAAAAATATGATTTAAGAATCGGATTATAACGGTACAAGTAATAAAAATTGTATTTATTATATTATTAATTAATAATTGGTATTCTAAATATATTGGAATACCGTTCGTCCAATAATCAATAAAATAAAATAAGTTCCCTATAAAATGAAACACGTACGTACTTTTACATTTCATAGGCGAAAAACTATAGGTGATTTATTGTTGGATATTTTGTTCTATGACTATTTATATTTTATTCTAATCAAAACAATAATAGACAATTAATAATATAAATAATAAGAGATTTTTGTTTTGAATATTATAAATTGTTTTATATTTTAATTATTCATCTAGATCTTAATAAGTATTTAAATTAAATCCACCTTAGTGGATGATACTATAATTGTATAAAATGTTATTCCTCGGCTATTTGTTTAGGCTATAGTAAAATGTCTGTTTGATAACATGCCTACTATAAATGTATATATATATTTTCGTGATTTGAGGAAAAGTACATAATCGTAGTCGTGGATCAAAGAAAGTCATTGGTTTTTAATAAGTTTTCACCTAATATAATAATAATAATTGAATCGTGAATTTCGAAATGAGCCCATCTCGTTTTTATCAAAATAGACTTTGCTACATATTTTTAATTTACACATATAGACCGATATTTTATGAGTGAGAAGGGGTGATACTCTTTTTTATTTTTATTTTTATTAATCAATTAATTAATTATTGTTGGTTGCTAAAAAAAAAAAATAATAATTCAAAAACATATCAGTTTTTTTTAGTTTCCTGTAAAATTTTAATTATTGAGATATGAGCCCTTCGAAATTCACATTTCAATTATAATAATAAAATTATTTACAGTTTAGCTTTTTCCGTGTTAACAAAAATCTTGTACTCGATTTTATTTGAGGTCAAAATTTTGCTCATACATATCACATCAAATCAGAGAAGACAAATATACTCGTAGTTTGCCTTGTATTATTTTATTCGGTTGTTTTACGAATAATATATGTGTCTTCCGACGTTCGTAGTTTTCCATTATTTAGCAGTCTGAATAATTAATATTTTGAATTCACCGAACAAAAAAGAAAAAAAATCACCTTCTATAAAGTTTTTCAACAAATGGCCGTAGGTAAGCGTACATTGTCATACTCGCGGAATATTATCTATAATGTATCTTACGTAAAATTATATGGGTTTTAAATATTAAGATTTGGGAAAAACAGACACCGATCTCATTTCGCTCACAGATAGAATTCCAATAATTTTCCGAGTTATTATCTAAATTTTAAACGATAAATCGTCATTTAAATTGGTAGGTTATAAAAACGATTTAAATTGGAAATCGGTTTCATTTAAGAATGGTTGGGATTCGGTTAAAGTATGTTTGTCGAAAATCTCATCGCATTTTTAAGAATTTAATCAATCGGTAAAAATGTGTTTATCTAGCTCGCAATATGTGTGAAATAAGCAAATAATGTTTAAATACGATACTACTAATTGGTTTTAAACCATTCTAATATTGATTTACAATATTGAAATGTATTTTAGGGTAGCTACACAATTTTTATTCTACAAAAATAATTTAATATAAGCAAATATATATAGTCATGAAATAAGTTTTCTCATTAAACTTAATAAATAATTAGAATATTCTATTATATTTAACACAAAACTTAATACATGTTTGTAGGTATAATTAATAACTAATATGTTCATTATTTAATACATTAAATAAGTATTTTTATATGTGATATATTACATTTCTGTAAAATAACTAATATAAAGAAAAGAAAGAAAATAATTATAATAATTGTGTTTCAATATTAATAATGTAAAGAAAAATCGTTTGATAAAATTTGTTTCTTTTATGTTCCATTATTCGAAGAGCAATCTTAAAATTTGATTTAAAAATATATTATTTATATTTATTTTACTTTTACAAAAATAATATAGTTATATCGACTCTTTTATTAAATAATAATTCAATAAAATATTTGAGCATGATTATTTTGCGTTCTTTAAAAAAATAATAAATATAATTTGCTCAATTTCAATCGGAAAAATTCAAACAATACAAATATTAGTAAAAAAAAAAAAAAAAATGCTCATTCAAAGTAATTGTTTGTAATTATCTTAAGGTTCATTTTGAAATCGAGTTTATTTTCCGAATTTTGTATATTTTATTAATAAAATCAACTATATACTCGTATTATGACTCTACGTATAAGTTTAACCTATTCAAAACAACGATACACCCGATTCGAGGTCAAATATTATTTTTAACTCAAAGGTACTCAAATATTCAAATAAATCTAAAAATAGCTTCCGAATCGATATAATATTAATTTAACTCGTTGTCCGAATAGGAATCGATTTAAATTTCATTTATTATGACAATAAAATGTCTCGAAACCGATGCATAAGAAAAAAAAAAAAATAAAATAGAACACCTTTTTTCATATCCGCAATAATTTCTAATGATTATTTTAATGTCAGTATTAATATGAACTAGTGTTTTTTTTTAAAATAGTATACTGTAATTAATATTCAATTAAAACGCGTACGATGTACGATAACATAAATATTTTTTTAAATAAAGGTCCGAAACAGTAAAAATATAGTCGTATTAAAATATAGTATCATTAGTAACAGTTACAAAAATAGAACACGTAAGTAAGTCAGTGTTTAATTAGTCATATTTATATCTAGGCATATTATGCACATAATCTTCTACATCTATTCATCTCACTTGATAAAAATTTCGGTGCAATATTGTGGTGTATTATTATTTGAAATTTGAACGCGACAATCATTGTATCCGAAAAATGATCCTGAGCTGGGGTTTGATTTGTCTTGAATTGTTGGATTGGTTTTCAGTTCTTTGGTAATTTTTTCTCTGCTCATCTTGATTTTCCGGGGAAATTATTTAAAAGTCTTATAAATGACATTTATATGTGTTTAATCGTGTTATATGTACCTTGTTTCGGGACCAAATAAAGAGCCGCAGCTTGAAAATTTAAGTTAAACAAAAACGATCATGTATGAATCGAAATAATTGTTGTCATGATCGGAATAAAAAATTATTTTACAGCGAGCCTTCGTTGCGCTCACTCGCCATTACATATAAAAAATCATCACAGATTTCATACGTAAATTTCAATAACAAAAGTTCTATCTAGAGACCATACCCCCACGGATGTTTTCGCTATCCATTTTTATATAAAATCAGAATGACTCAATACCATTTTCATTTCTTTCTAATGTATAGTTTTAGATTCCGAGTCAAGCGACAAATGTAAAGGTTTTGTTATGAAATGTATTTTTTTTCTCGTCCGTCTACACGTTTTCGACTAGATGATTTATTCCAAGTATCACAACAAGGAAGATTTTCTAATAGCAAATTCGGTTTAGTTGATGTATGCAAAAAGAAATTTTTTAAATCTCTTAACAATTTTTCAATAAAACTGATCTTATTTTAATTGTAATAATAAAAAAAAAAAAAAAAAAAACGTTTGGTAGGGATTTAAAATGTTCATTGATTTATAGTATAACCATTCTATATGGGTAGAATAAATATTTTAATATATATGTATATATATAATCATAACAATATAAGCAAGTAAATAATTTTCTTATGGTAATATTTGAAACATAGTTTTCTCAACGACAACATTTTTACAAAACGTGTCACAACGAAACTAAGATTAAAAGAGTGCTATTAAATAGTTACAATAGAAAAGTTAAATTAAGCTAACCATTTTCAACAACGTCTGGTTATTGTTTAAAAAAATATTGTTCATAATGAATAGACAATTATTTGAACCGGTCCTGCAGTTTTAGTAACATTGTTGATAAGGGCACTTTTTGGGGGAAAAATTAGTGTTTATTATTGTTTCGTTACTGATTTATTAACTATAATATCTCTGTTATCATTGACTTTACTGATAGATTTTTATGTGTGTGTGTGTGTGTGCGTGTGTGTGTGTTTGTTGGTGTGTGTGTGTGTGTGTTTATATTTGTTTGTTCGTTTAGTATAGGTTTGTGCGAGTACAAGCCGTATAGGCCGTTGAAGAGGATCTTCTAGAAGGCAAAAAAAAAAAAAAAAAACGAAAATTCCAAACCGGCTTTGGTGGTGACGATGTGCCGGAGTGGCGACTCCGGCAGCTCCAGCAGCAGCCGCAGCAACATCGGTAGTCGGTCAGTGAGTTCAGCTTAATCGCGAAGACGATGCAAACGGTAAGCGGAGGCGGCGCAATCGTCGCGCAGGCACCGCCGACCATGTACGGTCAGCAACAGCTGTTAGTGCAGCACCAACAGCAGCAGCAGCAGCAGCAACAGTCCAGTAACTCGCCGGCGTCAACAGCGGCCACCGGCACGGCCACCACCAACAAGGTGCTGATCAACGGCGGCCGGTTCGATTTCGACGACGGCGGCACGTACTGCGGCGGCTGGGAGGACGGCAAGGCGCACGGCCACGGCGTGTGCACCGGTCCCAAGGGCCAGGGCGCGTACTCCGGCTCGTGGCACTACGGTTTCGAGGTGTCCGGCGTCTACATGTGGCCTAGGTACGTAGCGCGCGCGTGTGCATGTTAGAGCGTGATTAACAGCGTGGCCCACTAACATTTTAAATGCATAACATCGTTAAACGTGCTGCAATACCCAAATCGACCAAAGTAATATTTCTTATTTCAGTTTTCGTGATACGAATTAATAATCAAAAAAAAAAAAAAAAAAAATAGATTTAAAAAGGACGAAACCCTTAAGTCGTGGCGTGGTATGTGGATATGGGCGAATGATATTGCTGTATCCGGTGGTCACACACTTTCGAATGCGACAATCCGTCGTTTCATACCATTGACGCGGAGTAGTACCAACGTAAAACTATTGTACATGTTCATGCACTGCATTCGATGATTTTTTTGTGCCAGTTTCGATACAATAGTCATTTTGCTTCACCGAAGGACGAGTTTTACCGTTTCGGAATACGCGAAATATATTAAATCATGCGAGCATATTGAATAGGTCGATCGAAAATATTTCTCACAGTCCAATTAAGTGTTATAACTTATTTTTTATAATTTCGCATTCCTTTGTTACAAACTCTGGTAAACCAAATTTAACAATCTGATTTATAATCTTGTCGTAAATAAGTACGTTAGTTTTAATTGTTTGTCAGCATGAAATCCGAATTTGTATATTCACAGTTAACTTGCCGATTATCATTGTCTGATTAAATCACAGCTAAATTCTCGAGTACCTAAGCACTTTTATGTTAAACAGAATCCGCCAATCTTAAGTAAGTTGTATGTAAATATTTATAAGCCCGAAATCTGAATTTGTAAATGAACCATTTGCATACTAACCTTGAAAGTTTTACCAGCCGATCGATGGGTCGATTCAAATTTTCTACTCAGAATATTGACAGTTACTTCACAGATATTTAAATATTAGTATTAATTCCAGTGATTTTTTTTTTTTTTATATACCTTTATCTTTGTTTTAGAATTAAAAAATGATAAGAATTTCATTTCTAATTTTGTCTTTTTAAAAATTAATAAACATTAAATTATTAAAAAATATAAAGCTTGAAAATGCCAACTCCTCCATCTATCTATTTTTTAAAATTAAATATTATCACTGCAGACAAACATGTAACTTTTTATTAATTGGTTTTATGAATAATTATTCCATTTGATATTATAAGCAAATAATATGCCAATAAATTAAAAAAGTCGAAGACCCTAGGTCGAGTGAGAATCCACGGTCGGGATAGATACTGAAACCAACCGGTGAATGATATATTATTTTGTTTTAAACGTGTAGGTGCCTTTAACATGATATATAATATGCATAGTATGGTATTATATATTCCTTTTCTAAACTTGAAATCAATATACCATTGCTCTCGAAAAAAATGATTCTGAGTGAAAAACGTGGGATGGATAAGTTTTCTATTTTTAAAGATGGTCGATATTATTGTACAATTGAATTTATTATTAAGTTATGGTGAACTTTTCATACTCAAAATTTTCCATAGTAAAAAAAAAAACATGATTTGGAAAAATAAAAATGTTTAGATCCTATAAACAGCAAAAGTTTTATTAAAACATTTTGAAACTATTAAATATTCTTAAAATGGTAGTATAAGTAATTATTAAATGTTTCCAGTTGTTACTATTAATATTTTTACGATAATTACTAAATAATTAATATAGCTTAATCGTTAAAATACCTAATATCGACTTCGAAATCGTGTATCCAACTATCAAATCTAAAGTATAAAAATTGAAAGATTTATAATTTTTAAGTTAAAAAATGTAGCCAAATTTTGTAATTTTATCGTTTTGTCGATATCAAATGAAAGATTTCGAGTGTGAGCGTGAGTGTGTGTGTGTGTGTGTGTGTGTGTGTGTGTTTTTCCCTAATATAAAATGTAAATACTGTTTGATTAAGGAGGTGTGGTTGTGGAAGCGAGGTGATTGTCATTTTTTTTAAAATTATTTCTTCGAGTCATTTGAAAATGTCATAAGCTTGAATAAATACGATTTTTTTTTTATAAAAGACCCTATAATTGATAGAGATTTGGTTAATTATCTGTGCACACAAAATCGTTTCGGCTCAACCATTTTTAATAATTAGATTTAATTTGACGATTGATATTATGGTCAACAGTGTTAAATTGAATAAGTTCATAATTTCGATTTCGGCACAGAATTAGAAGTTCTTGAATTGCAGATATATATTGGACGTCCGTTGTCGAAAATATATATAATATAATACTCACGAGAAAATCTTTATGATATTCATACTCTTATGTGATAGACAAATTTATACATTGCGACATTGCTTCTTATAATTACTGAGCATCAACTTTGAGTCGCAATAAATTTTTATGGGCGTATGTAAACTCCACTAATTGCGACCTTTTCAACCTTTTTTTAGTGTAAATTCCACCGGTACATATTTTCACCTGAAAAAAATTTAAATTCTACCAGTTCCTTTTGTTTACCTGAAAAAAATATACATCCCACCGATATGATTTATTGACTGGAAAACATGTAAACTCTACCGATGACAAAATCTTAGGATTACAAAAATTTTTGTATAGCTAGTCATCACCTGTCCACTGTTTTATTTAAACGACATCTCAATATCGAAATACCAATGGCTGTTAATGACATAAATATAAAATATTGTATCTATATTATAGACAGATTTTAGTTCGTCTGTTGATTTCAAAATGAACACATTGCATGAAATATTCGGCAAATATTATGTTGCTTCGTTTGAATAAATTTAAGTATTAAAAATAAAAAAATCGTAAGGTCTGGTGAAGAAAAGTGGTAGCGTGAAAATATAAGTATTCTACAATTTTAAAAACAGTTAATTTTGGAAAAAATCGATTGATTAAATTCCAACGACTAGAACATACTCACGATACGTCGATCGAAAATATATTTCAACGGAAAGTGCTTAGTACTGGAATAAAACGAAAGGCAATAGAAAATAGTTGTAAAGCACCTAGAAAAATTACTAAACACTTATTAGATAAAAATTCATTGGATGGAAATAACATTACATTACAGGTTAGGGTTGTAAATTATGCTAAAAGAAATGTATATAATGCTAGGAGAAAAAAAATGTCAAAAATACCTTAGAGTAGCTTGACATTTATAATGTTTTAAATGAAACTCAATGTATAACAAGTAGAAACGAACATTTTATTGAGTATAATAATAAAGAAAAATTTATTAATATGATAATATTCTGTTTTAATAAAAAGTTTGAAGCTATATACAGAGTAGAACTAGTATACATGGGTGAACATTTACATATTGCGTAAAATATTTTTTGTAGATTTTTACTGTACATGGATACTTTAATGACCACTATGTTCCTTTGTATTTATGTATATTAAAAAATAAACATGTGTCATCTTATATAGAATTTTTAAATTTAACGAAAAAAATTAAAAAAAAAAAGAAAATTAAATTAAATTAAAAAAATTAACAAAATATGCTCATCATATGGTTTTATTTTTTATCCAAAACTAATCATTATTAATTTTGAAAAAACAATACACAACGTATGTAATTTAATTTGGCCGACTTCGTTATTTTTGGGTTGTAGGTTTTGTGTTACTCAAAGTTAGTAGAGAGTAATGCAAAGAATTGGTTTAACAGAAGATTAAAAAACAAAAACTGAAATAGAAGATTGACTTAAAATGTTATCTTGGATTAATTGGATTAGTATTTTTAGATTCTGAAGATG
Organism: Sipha flava; assembly: GCF_003268045.1. Classification (NCBI taxonomy): domain Eukaryota; kingdom Metazoa; phylum Arthropoda; class Insecta; order Hemiptera; family Aphididae; genus Sipha; species Sipha flava. Next base: position 6,348,581 of record NW_020271713.1, read on the forward strand.
TTTCAGATTTCTTTGCCATTGAATTAATCTCTATAAAACCAGAAAATTTGAAATTTACATACTTCGCTGTTTATATATTAGACACCTAAAACACAGAAGGAGAATTAAACCAACCAAATATATTGGCTCAATGTAGCACAGATTTGAATTTAACTACTAACATGTGCAAGTTGTTCCTCATATCTAGCTCAATCATTTAATAACACACATTCAAATATACACTAATTTTCAAAAGCTCCATTAGAAATTCAAACGTACATTTACATCAAATTAAATAATAGCATTGATGAACTTAAAAATTAAGAAGTTCTGGATTAAAAATACGCTAATAATATTTAAACACCATAGTTTTATCATCCAAAAAAAAAAATAAATATTATTATCATACAGCTAATTTGCTATTCACCAATGCTGCATGTAATAATTAGAAAATTCAATTTTAAATTGCATTTAAGTAATTTTATTTTGACTAGCTAATCAAGTATTGATAATTATTTTTTTTTTAATTTTATCTTGACTAGCTTATGATCACCATTCATAATTAAATACTTATTTGAATTTAACTTTTTGGCTAAACAAAGTTATAATTATTGATTATCATAAATATTTTTAAATAAATGTAAAAAATAATATAAGTATCGATGTATAATATTACGTCCCAATTTTAATTTTATTAGAGATTAATAAAACCTAATGGTGAAATTTACATGTTATAAATTTAACTCTAATATCGAATACCTATAAATGGGTGGAATTTAGAATCTCTCATTTTAATAGTTTACCGATTTTGCACTTGTCTTCATAGTTCATAATTTACTTAATAGTTATAATTTAAACAACGAAAAAGAAATATTATACTGTAATCTAATATTGTAATCTTTATCGTAAAATAGGCATTTTTGACATTGACTAATTATCATTTGTATGGGTGACATTCCCATAATACAATACTGCATATTGTGATAGTTAGGGGTGGATTGGCCTATAGGGAAATTGGGAATCTTCCCGATCGGCCGGTCCATGTTTGGGCCGCTCTATATTATTATATAATTACTAAAAAAAAAGTTTTATTTTGTAAAATAAATAAAAATCATTAAAAAAATAAATATATATTTAAAGATGCATTAAGATCAAACTTAAAGTTCAAGTTGAAACTGATTAATCATGTGACTTACCCAAAACTATTATAGCTATAATTATAGTAAAGTTATGGTAGATTTTACTATTTTAGGGGTACAACTAAATAAATTTTGAAATTTATGCAAAATAAAGCATGTTTTTTTTGGAGAGGAGAGGGGTAAAATAGTTTAATTTGCGGTTCATTGGCCGGTTTGTTTTATATTTCCCGGACAAAAAATAATTGCCAATTCACCCCTGATAATAGTATACTCTATAACGAAAAACAATTTCACTGGGTTCATACTAAACTCTCACATATTATGTGCTCATTGATGTCCACTGAAAATTTCACTCGTAGACTCAAGTTTAGAAATTTTACTTCAGAAATGTTCGTATATTTGTTGTTTTAGTGAAAAAATATGCCTTTAACTTTTACTACATTTCTGTAAACATACATAATGCTTGACAGTCTCCAAGAATTCATTTTTCTGTCTACTATTCCGTATATTCTATATTTAAATTATGTTACAATATTCTTATAAGTTACTTTTAATTAGGTGTTGAACGCTGCACCGATATAAAATGTCTTTTTTTCTACTATGTACAGCCATACACGGTTTTTTCCGTATTTCTAACAAAAAATTCTTCTAGTATTCATTTTAGCTTCTTATTAACTATTCGAAGACATAAAAAAAGTAATATTTCATTCTTTTTTTTTGTTTTTTTTTGTTCTAAATGTCTGGCTGTTGAGATATTTTTAATGCGTATATATTTTTAAACAATCCACATAACTTTAAAATAATAATATAATAATACACTTTTATAAGTTGTATGTATTTTTTTGTTCATAAAAAAATTCAGTGTAACATAGAAAACGATGAGGGAATTCGAAATTTAAAACTGTATACAATATAAAATTATAATATTTGAGTTGGACGGTACTTTAATATTGCGATGGTGAACAGTATCTTGAAAGATCGTTATGGCTTTGATAATTAAAAATGATCTTTATCATTATAATATTTTGAATTTGTATTCTATTACAGTTATTTATAACTAAATAATGAAATTATACGTTGAATAATTTAAGTAACACATTTATACAAAAACTGAAAATGTTTCAACGTTTTTTACTATAAAAATGTATAATAATTAGAGGCTGAAATTATATTCTTTTAAAATATCTAAAATAAGATGCTAATATTCTCTTAAAAAGTTGAAAATATTCTTCCAATATTCTTTGAAAATCATAACAAAATATGCAAAAAATATGGTTTATATATTTTCTCGATATAAAAATGCATTTATATGCAAAATAATTAAGCACATAATACAAAAACCTGATATAAATTGGAAAATAATAAAAAATACTACATGTTAAAAAAATTTGATTAAATTATATTAATGAGGTATTTTTAATTAAGAAAATGTTTGAAAACTATTGACAACTATATTTTGATCCATGTGCTCTGGTGTTATATTTGTACGATGGTCTATTAAAATGTTTTTATATGTGCTAAAATAATGTTTGATATCAACTGAAGTCACAGGAGCATGTTGAAAATCAGTTATCATAGCCGATGATAAATTGTCTATAAGTTGTATTTCATTATTTCCATTCAAAACTTTAGCTAAATTTTTCAAAATGATAATCCTTTGGTATTTTTTTTTTTTGTTATTGATTAATTTTTATTTTTATTTTATTTCCATTTTTTCTAGGTATTTTTTGAATTTTACCAATTTTATCTACATCGTTATTTTAGATAAGTAATTTACCTATTACAAACTATTATAATAAATTACTATTAAGGTATAATTATCGTATATACGATAGCATATAATGTATCAATATCATATCGCTATTATAGGATATAATAAAAAATATTGAACATCTATAAAAATGAATCGATATATTTTCTAATATTTTTTATTCTACGAAATATTCTTTTATTCTAAAATATTGTCAAATATGCAAAATACATTTTTACCATTAATTTACTTGTTTTATGGCTTGTAAAGATTTCACCCCCATCTGAACTCCATCTGACTACATAGACTCAAAAAAAAAAATATACAAAAAAATATAATTCCGGTCCCTAATAATAATTAATTCTTCCTACATAAAACGATGAGCAAAACCTTATTAAATACGGACTTTGGTAGTATTCCAAATACTTTTCAATTTTTTTTTTTTCGAAGTATTTAATACTCTGTTTTAAATAGTATTTACAATTATTCTAAATGCAATATTCCCAATACTTTTTTAACGTTCAATCACATTATATTAATTTCATTATTTTTCAGTATAAATCGTATTTGTACTCAAATATTTTAGTAACTTTTTATAACAAGATTATAATATTATTTTGTTATTTACTAATTTTATTCAGTGAGACATTTAAAGGTCAATCATTTTCAGGAATAAATTTTCAAAAATCAAAAGTTTTCAATATATTTGACTGATCCATTTTTATTTCTAAAACTGTTTTTTGTCCCTTTTTCAAAACTATTAGGTTAATCATTGATGATAAAAAAAAGGTATAATTTTATTAAAGACTCTTGTCTAGAAATGTTTGAGCAATCAAATATATCCAAAACTGAGGTATTAGATAATAATATGAGTGATGATACAAATAATATTTTGACTACTTAAAAAAAAAAATACAAAGTGAATAGAGCAAGACATTTCTAATTTTTTGTCAAAAAAGTCCTAAAAAAAAAATCTAAATGCATTGTTTGAAACGTCAAAAATTAAAAAAGTGTTTTTCAAATTCAACACATAATTCCCTAGCAGTTTTGCTGTTAAACGCATATTTATCATAGTATTGAAATAGGATGAAGTATAAACATTAATACTGAATAAATATTTTTTCATTATTTATTCTTAATTTTTTTTTATAATTATATTAACGAGATATAACAAAAAAACTGATCGATATAATATTAATTAAATGTGTTATAACTTATTTTATATTTTCGAGTATTTTTATTTTTACTATATGATATAATATGATTTTTTTTTTTTAATTGTATATTTAAAACATAAAATATAATTTTAATAAAAAAATAACTATGCACATATTTAGATAATACGTCAGTCATTTAATTTGGTTAAAACTTTTATGCAAATATAAAAATATTAATACATTTATTATAAAAAAAATAGTATTATAACTGTATACAAATACAGTATTAAATGTCAATAATGTCAATACAAATTGCGAGTATTATTCTTCATTATTAAGTTATAAAAAAAGGTACCCAATTACCAAATTTTATTTCTAAATGACCATGATATTAAAATTTGAATTAATATAATTTATAACTAATATATATGTGTACAGAGGTGGACTAATCAGGATAATTGGGGACATTTATCTCCCTGTGCCGATGGTAATTATCAGATTATGTGTCAGTCCAGATGCATTAAGATAATAATATGAACCATATTATATAAATGTCTAACAGTTTGATCAATTTTAATATTTTAATAAAAATACGTACTGACAATCATGTTTATTTACTCAGTAACATTAATAAATTATAAATAAATTTAAATTTATATAAATACAATATGAATATTATTGCATAACGTTGTTCAAAGCCGGATTGGATATATTAGAAGTTAGTATGCATATATATTAGGGAAAATTATTGATTGAGTTTTCTAAAAATTCTATCGAACCAACGTTTCTTAATAACTTATACGTTGTTACTAGTCAATCTAATAAAAATTATAAAACGAGCCACTAGATTAGATAAAATTTTCCAGTCCACCTCTGTATGTATATATTATCAAACATTATTTTGTTCATTCATAAGTGATTTATTCACAAACTGAAAAAATAAATGATTTAATAAAACTGAATTATTTTTTTTTTGCTATCGAAATTTACTAAAAAAAAAGTAAATAAATAATTTTATATATATTTGGAATACTTTTTGTAATGTATGTACACGAAATATTTTTAATAAGTATTTTTCCCAAGTATGATTAAATATTATGATCGACCGGTCTCCAATAAACCTTAGCTATGTTTAGAATGTTAGCACTGCTATAGACGTTTTATAGCTGCTCCATAATTACATGAAACATAAATTCGTGGTTCGTGGGTGTTTGTGTGTGTAGCAATAAAATTGACATAAAACGCTATTTATTATAAATATATACTCGATTGCATAAAAATAAAATTAATATCCAAAATTTGATTAGGTAATAAAAGTTTTATAGATTACCAAAATTACGGTTTCGTCTACCTAGTTATGTATAGCGGATACATATATATATATACGTAGTATTCGCCGTGTTTACATTTTTAGTTTTATTAGTAAAATATAATAGTTTAATAGTATATTCAGTGTCGGTCTGACCCACCCGGGCACCCTAAGATATATTCTTAAAATAAGGACCCTATCAGGGGCAGTTTCACAGTTAGAGAACTGTGGGTCAGGCTATTTCAAGAGGCTACTTATTAGAGCTGAAAGTGGATTATAAATGTATTCCTTGTAACAAAAGAACAATATGATCATATAATATTTGTTTTTAAAGTTTATTCACAATTATCACTGTAAAAATGTATCTTATTTTATGGAATCATACATATGGTCTGGTATAGAGATGTTTTATTTTACTGTAACATTAAACCAATGGCGTAATTTGGGAGGGGGGTGGAAACTGGGGCATTTTCTAATTTATTTGTAACATCAACTTATAGTCAGCACACTTGAAACATATAAAAACCTTTCAGGATAGCTAATATTGTCAACAAATATTAACTGTGAGTCAGCTGACCTCCTGAACCTCTCCTAAATCTGCCCCTGGACTCGAAGCAACCACGCTAACATGAAAAATCATAGTAATTATTTTCCATCCCATTTCAATATTAGTCCATTGTAAATTTTTTGCCGGAGGCCCAATCATGAGCCAGATCAACACTGAGTATATTGTTTAAAACTATAGTTCCCTACCTTCTTAATTCTATGCCTTCTTGATAAATTTTCAAAACTTTCACGTGCCCTTTAAATTAGAATTTATATTTAGATTTAAAGAGAACTTTTTTTTTTATTAGTGATACAAAATAACTATAACATAGGTATTATAATTTAGAGATGATGAAATAAAGAAAATGTTTTTACCTAATAAAATTATTATGCCATACAACAATCAGTAAAATTGAAAAGAATAAATTAATAAAAAAGTGAACAGGCTCTGTGGGTAAATAAGGAAAATATGGATCGACGTTGTGGAAGATTTTGACCAAACGAGTGTTTAAGATTGGAATTAATTAGCCCGGGACCGAGAAAAATGGGGGGGTTTTAGTAATGGTGGTGAAAACTCTTAGAGAATATTAACACTTCGTTAGGCGCGTGGTTTAAAATTGTAAACCAGCTATAAATATTGACAATTTTAGTATTTATAAAAATCTTGTAGTGCCTTGTACTTTATAGTAGCTATTGTTTATCTATACTACTGTATGATCAGTATTTTCGTGACCGTTGACGAGCGATGTGTAACGAAACATATCAATAATATTCCGAGTGGTCTACAACTGTAGGCCACGTGACTTACTATGTTATATTTTTTTTATAAATTTGCAAAATTAATTTTTTTTTTTTAACTGGATACAGTTGTATAATATATTATTATTATTAATATACGTATTGGGCCATGACATGTTATTTCATATAAACTATAAAATCCGTTAATTATACTTCATATCAATATTATGGAATTTAATTTACAAGAGGAAATAATTACTAAGAAAAATAAGCACCAAAACTCATATAAACTATCATTTCCTATAAAGAAATTACAGCTATAATACCTATATTCATTCGACAATAACTGGTAAAAAAATATAAAAATACATTTTAATTTTGTTTCGGGTCTTTTGTAAACATGTTAATTTCAAATATTTATAGTTTCAGGCCAATTGGAAGGTAATTCAGTAACTAGTTTTAAAAATAAAAATGCCATGAATGAAATTATCATAATTTCACTACTAACAAGATAATTGTATTTTCTTCGAATATTTATGGATTATTTTTGATATTTCAATGTTCGAACAATTCTTTATATGCATATAAATACTCAAATTTTTTAATATAAACAAAAATAATTAAAATTAATTTAATTTATCATAAATTAAAATGGTCTACAAATGTAGACCATGCACCTAAATAAGTAACAATATACCTCGCGTCTAACGAAGGGTTAAGATAAGGGTTACTAATATTAAAATGGCATAATTATTTTTACAAAAAAATTTCGTTAAGTCATCATGTTTATAATTCCCCACGCATCGTCTAAATTTCCCCTAGGGGCAATACCAATACCTCCTCCGAGGTAAAGAATCACTGATCTAGAAGCATTTTTTTTTGGCGTAGAAACATATTTGAAATAAAATATTATTTTAACGCAATATGTCTCACGCCCTCTGCAATGTACCTGAAATAATATCTCTTAGATCATTATCCCTAACTAATGCTGGTAGTGCAGGATGCATGGATTGATTTTACTTTTTATACACCATATGCGTCACGTTATTATCCAGTTATACATACAACTAATCTAAGCCGAAATCAACTAAACAGAAACTAATTATTCTTGGTTGTAGGTTTTCTTTTTTTTTTTTTTTTTGTTATTAGAATACATACTATAAAATCCGTAAGTTTTCGGAGAAATTTGGAGCCTAATTTGGTAATAAAGTGACGGTATTCTAGGTATGATTTATAAATTAAGAAATTAGAAGGTGGGAGGAGAGCTTTTAATTTAAATATGAGTTTAGTGTGCTAGTCGTTACCGAATGCTTGAGCAATATCTAATAAAACAGCGGTACATTACATTTTTTTTAAATAAGTTGATTATGGTCTTGGTTAGTTGATGTATTTGTTGGATTGTGGAATGTTTATAACGGAACTCGAATTCATTATAAGATATTACTTTTTTTTCATTAATGATTTTAGATATGTGTTTAAGGATTAATTTTTCATTGAGCTTATCAAATATTAGAAGGAGATCTATAGGACAATAGGAAGATAGAATATCTGAAGGATTAACTGGATTCGGTATTAGTATTATAACTGATACTTTCCATTGGAGAGAGAAATAGGAAAGTCTGCGATTATAATTTAAAATGTGGGTTAGTTAAGTTAGTGCTTTTTTAATAATTTCCTGGTCACTTCTGTGGTGATTAAGTTTATTTCAGACGGTTTTTTGAGAGGAAATGATTTTTAAAAATGTATCATGTCATCTTGAGAAAAGGGTTTTGGGGCAAAATATAGTAGAAGAAGAGAAACAAGTGAGTTTTCAATATGTTTAGTATAAGCGTGATTACCATTATTTTGGTGGGGTTTGAAGACTTCCGAGAAATTAAAATGAAAAGTTTCAGCTTGTTCTTTTTCAGATTTGCATCAATTTTCATAGTTGTTTTTAAATGGGGCTTGTGAAGACTTTTATTTAAAACATTTTTAGGTTGATCTCCAAAAAAAGCCGTCTTTTGAATTGAGTAAAAAGATTCAGTTTTTAAAGGAGTCATTCCTAAGTTGGTGTAAGGATCGTTTAAGGAATAAAGTGAAATTATTGTAAACGTTTTTATCGGAAGGAAGTCTGGTGCGTTGCCAGTGAGTCTCAGCGAGGCATTTTTGTGTGATTAACTCACGGATGTGAACGGAAACTGATGGTGAGTTTGTTTATTGTTTTTGTAGTGAAAATAATGATTTCCATGCTGCTGATTGAATGAATTCTGTATAGTTTGGCACAGCGTTTTCGATGTTAATTGGGGGTTTTAGGCGTTGTGTTTAAATTTTTCCCAATTCATAATACCGTTGGTCAAACTTGCTCTGTCAGACCGGAAAGCAGGTTGAATATGTAGAATTAAAAAAAACTGGTGATAAATCCGAACATAAGTCTAAAAGATATTTTTATTAGATCATCTATGTTATTTGGGATTTTCGTAACAAATTATCAAAAATTTCTGGTCGTTTTCTTGTTTATGTTGCCCAGTAGATTGAATTTGAAAGAGCGAGGATGATATATTGTCTTTTCGGATTTGTTGAATGACAGGCTCAATATTTGATTTTTCGCATTCAGGTCACCGCCTACAATGAAATACTGATTGAGAGATTTAAAGAAACCAATATATTGTATGGGTGAGATTTTGTTTTTAGGTGGACAATGCATAGCTGAGATGGATATTGGTACGTGGTTTAGTTGAATGTTTACTATTTCTGCTTGGATGTAATTTTCGTTAACTTTGGGATATGGTGTATATTTATGTGATGATTTAATAATGATCGCAGCGCCTGCATGAGCAGTTTTATCAGGATAATTTGAGGAAAATATACTATAACCTGGAATTGAAAATTTTTAATTATGATAAAATATGTCTCTGATATTAGGACGATGTCAATAAATTTTTCAGTTAAAATTGACCATTTGCGTTCCATATTAGGATGAGATTTTTCTTTTGTTTCATCGTTGGTGTTATTTGTGAGTTATTTTTTTTTAAAGCTAGAGCTTTTTGTGAGTTCTTCATTTACAGAGATTTCGTTTACGGCGATGGGGGTAAATCTGTTTAACGTTGTAAACATTGGTTTGTTTTTTTTTTCAATCTAGAGTGTCAGTCGATGAAAGATTACGTGGTGAGGTGTTTCTTGATTTTGGCATTAAGAAATTATCTGTGTTTTTGTCCATTTCGGTCAATGAATTAAATATGTTGCTTGATGTACTTAATGAGCGATTATCATGTGATTTATTATGAGTATTCAGTGACCCAGTTTTATTTTTTATTTTGGTAATGGAACCGGTTGATTTTTGTGCAATTGTGTTATCTGTAGTTAATTGCGTTGTCGACTAATGGCCGCATACCAGCCGTCTCAATGGTATGCACATTCATTTAAATAGGTTATTAATTCTAAAATGTAGTACAATATAAGGATTTGTCACTTTGAACTTATGATTTGCCTCTGAGTAATATCCGTTTGATTATCAGTAAAGAATTTTTTGTATATCGAACAGAACCAATAGAGGACTTGATAAAATATTCCATTTTGGCATCCAGCTAAAATATTAAAAAAAATAATAATAACAAAAAAATAGCACCCGCATCACAATGATCACATGTAATACTATTATCATAGAATAGTATTTCAAATTATGTATTTTTTAGACGCCAAGTGACATAATACTTCAATTTATTATATTTCTAACGTTCTTAAAAATGTGTACCACAACAAGAAACCCGGAAAAAAAAAACATTATTATGTTTCGATCATTAAAAGACGATTTAAAAACGGGAATATAATTCAAATATATAGTTATCTAAGTTATTTAAGAACTGAAAGCAGATAAGACATTTTGTTTAAACCATTTGTGGCGTTTGTTTGAATTGCAGTATGCCAAATAATAAATATGTATTTAAATTTAAATTTAAAAAATAAACATAAAATAATGCACCCATTACCGAAATAAGTACACTCATAAATAATTTAAAATATATTTTATTAAATTACAAGATGCATAGTTTGTCTTGGGTCTTGGTTAAACGTTATCATATTGCTGTTGTGTCCAGTTGCGTTTGGTACAATTTTCAATGTGGTCGAAAAATGTTGTAATCTATTTTTGTACCAACTAAACTTGGATTAAGAGGGAACATGTTCCTATGATGGGCCTAAGGGCTGAAGACCATTATCCGATATTGGTGCCAAAATATTTATTTTTACTTAAACATAACTTGCCAAACCATTAAAAGTAAACTTTAATTACAAATAATTTCCTTGTTTGATATTTTTATGAATGCAAAGTTACTGATAATTAAATTATTAATTTTTATGATTTTATTTTATTTTGTTATTGAGTATCTATATAATATTACAAATGGAAAATTCACTTACTATTGAAAATGATTTAAATTATTTCATAATATAATTAAAATTAAGTTTCTCAGTTTTAAAATGTTCCATTAAGTGTGCTACTCTTTTGTATGTTATTTTTTTTATGTTAATTTAATTTTTATATAAGGAGAGACCAAATTTATTATTATTTTTTTATTTTATTTAATTTGCCTTTGTCGTATACATTACAGCAAAAAATGTATTATTTATAATTAAATATTTAAGAATGTAAAATACGTATTTCAAATTCCTTGTTGAATTTTTAGATTTTATACTTCATCATTTTACTAAATCCTATATTTTTTTCAGAATAATTAAATAATAAATAGTATATATTTATTGATAATTTTTGAATTAAAAAAAATTAAAAGAAAGAAAAAAATACAACGGTCTTATTCAAGCATTAAAAGTATTTTATTAAATTAAATATTAAAATTTATTGGTGTACTAACTTAATGACTATGTCTAATGCTCAGTCTATTGATAATTGTTACTATAGTATTTATTATGTACTAAACTACATGGTGTGAAGTTTGACAGAAGTAAGTTTTTATGTTTAATACGAAATTGTCAATATTTAAGCACTTGTTTCGCCGAGTTTAATGGAAATGAATAAAAAATGTAATCGCTCCTTTTATTATTCTTCTTTAAATAGTTCAATTGTAAAATAAACGAGATTCCGTGGATTTTAAATCATATGGTCTTAAAATATCTTAGGCCTTCAAAAAAACAGAGAAAATATTATTTATTTTATTCAAAAGTTAAAAAATTCTTCATTATTCCTACTGCACATAAATAATACATTTTTTCTAAGTAAATTCTATTGTATGCATGTAATTTAATATAACTAAAAACATCTGACCTAATGCTAGAAAAAATTGCGAAATATTTATGATACCATCATCAAGGTAAATATTGATTCTAATTGGTCAATATATTGAAAAATGTTTATACACATCACGTTATCGTCATTGATTAAATCTATTGGGAGTGAGATAACACCATCGTAATAAGGGAAAGCATCTAAATGTATGGTCGTAATTCAAATCATTTAGGATAAGATAAAACAATGACCACGGTTTTGTAAAAAAAAAAATGTTATATATATATATTGTGCATTTATAAACTTGAGATATTTACCTATGTATTTTATAGCGAGAAATAGCTTAAATAAAAAGAGGAAATTAGGATTCTCGCAAATCACTGTACAATAAAACTTCCTTTGTACGCAACGATCTAAAAAATCTGTTGTCAAACCAATTAAATGGTTGTTATTTAAAAGTAAAATCACGTGATCATTAAATAATTTTATATGACGTTACCATTGTAGTTATTTAACAGAACATCAATGAACAATCCGTTATCATCGAAATGTTTTACTTAATAATAAAACCTAATATGGTTTCAAATATATTGTGAAAGTTTTCATTACTAATAATATTAGCTACAAGAAAGATCTAGCAGTTTCACGCACAAGATTTTGCTTTGGGATAAGTGTTCATTGTTTTTTCGAAAAAGTAAATGATTTGAGAACAAAAAACATGTAATTAATTTAAAACACATATCGCCAGAGAGTATAATATTCTACGTAAATGTTGTAAGAATTACGTGTTAGATTATCTCATAGGTTTTATTGTAATAATATTTTAACTCATTAAACGCATTCGTATTGTATATATTTCTTGTTACAAATAATTGTGTATTATCACTGAGGGTACAGACATACCAGATCCCGCTTTTTGAGCATCTCTTGAAGAGTTGATGTCTCGAATCCAATTTGCTGCCAGAAGTATGAAATATTAGAAAATTATAGTAATTTTTAAAATAAATGATTTAACGGTATACTATTATATACATATATCAATAAATTTGGTATTTTTAACCATGAAACGTTCGTTTTCAAACAAAAAAACAAAACAGAACGTGTTACATTAATTGGAATATAATAACAATTCAACTACTACCATATATCACGGTCGAATTTTCAAATTATTTAAATGAAAAATGCAAAAATAGTGAATTGAGTAGCACAAGATGATGTGGAATTCTTGAAAATTGTGAGAAAAATAGAGCCAGGTAAAGTTAATGCAAGGAAAACCAAGCTGTTAGAACTAATATATAATGTGACTGAAACGCTGGAAGTTCTATTTTGAGAACGTGAACTTGTTCAATAGCTACACTGGGTGTAAATTTGAACAATAAAAATGATTAGATTATGATAGAGACAATAAGCAGATCACGTGAATCAGAAGTCAAAGATTTTTGACAGCGAAAAATGACTATGTCTTAGAAGTATAATAATAAGATGGTGGGAAAATTAAAAGTAACATTTAAAAATTGTATTAAAGTGTAAATGCTACCAATGTTTAAAAATGATTTTACATGTGTGGAAATGAGACAGACCTAATCAGAGCAGCAACGAAGTGAAAATTTATAGAAAAATAACCCAAAAGGTGGACCCGATAAACGTTGTCAATAACGAATCAAAGAAGATCGGAAGGATATGAGAAGTATTAATCAATATAATCGTATTTGCGGTAGAGATCGATGGAAGGAAGTTGTGTTGTCAGTTAGTGCTCTTGAATAGTTTTTTAAGCCAAATATGAATATTAATGAACATAAAGCGAATGATTTCAAAGACGGTTAAAAATCTCTACTATTCCATTTTTATAGCAGACAGTTTTATCCTGTGTAGTGTATATGATTCAGATATATATATATATATATATATATATATTAATATATATTATCAGACCATAATAATATTATTCTACAACGAAGTAACAATTATTATTATAAATCGAAATATCATTATAGTATAATAATTATGTTGTATTTATTTGTTTTTCCGCCTTGTTAAACTTATATTTTCCAATCCAAGTAGACGCATCATACATACCATGCATACATTACACGACTGCGCAGCCCGATGAACATTGTTTAATTATTTGGACACGTCCGAGTACTTTACAATTAATTTCTACGACTGTTGAACTATTTTAAATTAAACATATTTTACTATGATACATGTATATGTAGACAATATAGACATAATATATTGAACACGTATTTTTGATGTGTTGTAAACGTCACAGAAATGATTATGTAATGTTACATCGTATATTTATAGGCGACTATACATCGTGTTAGCGTATAGGTACTCGTCGAAATAAAACATTATTTACTCCTTCGAAAGAGACGATAACATCGAAAGTTTTTCTCAGAAATAATATTGTAGAAACGTATGCAGGGTATGGTATTCTATAATTTATGATGAGGTAAGGTTAACCGCCCGCGATACCACTAAATTGAGATTTATTTTTTATTTATTTTGGGTGTACATCGATGTGATGTCGAAAAAACCTAGCACGAAAATCTGGAATTAATTTAAAATTTTCCACAAACAAATTTTGCTCAACCGTAACATTATTTTTAAACTTATGAAAGCCATTGAATGAAAGTCTGGTCAATAATTATCCGTCCAGAAAAATTAACAGAACATTAGAAATCTGGAAGTCTATCTGAGAATCGCATACTAAGTTATTTAAAATAATTGTATATTAATTAATAATTATAAATAAAAATAAGTAGTTAGATACTTGTATAACTGTTATTTATTAATATAATTTATATACTTATAATAATAGTGTTTTTGTAAATATTTGATCTTTTATTCGTATACTAAAATATAACCATTTGGAATCTGCTAATAAATAAAAAAAAATAATTTTCATTTCATTTAAATATAAAATCAAATGAAGCATATGTTTTCTTGTTGCAAGTACATTTTTATATTACATTATTATAATTATTATTTAATTTTAAGAGTAATACAAACAACTAGTATCTATTTAACGGCTTTCATTGGGTTTAAAGCATAATATTATTGAAATATTACGTAGATATCATATTTATACTTAATTGGACAATGTTCAATTTTTCCTAACACTGAAACTGAAGTTAAATTTGAATCTTAATTAAAACTAAATAAAAAATTAAGGTGGAAAACCAATTTAATTAATTAAATTAGTATTCAATATAGTAGCTATGAAAATTGAATACGTAATCATAACATTTTCAATTGTATACTGTCATAAATAAAATACTGTTAACTCAACGGCTGCATACGAACCGAGTGTCAAAACCTTTTATGACGAATCGATTGTTATAAGGTATATACTAATTGAGTCCCTTGAAATTGTTGGTACAATACTAATTAAGTCCATGTTTTAATACTAACAGAGTTCCTTGTGTACTTGTGTACAATTAAATGAATATAGGCGATAAAAAAATTAGATTTTTTATATCGGTAAAAATGAATGTGATAAACATTGTACGAGTATGTATTAAAAACGTGCTATTTTGTTTGATTGTAGCAGCTGCATTCATTTTCCGATTACCTTTTTTTTTTGATCTTCATAATATGAATTCTTCTGGTTTTGATGTATATTTTGCATTTTACATTTAACAGATTGTTAGACAGTTGAAATGTTGTTGACGCACGGTTAACCGGCATTAGTGTGACATTTTTTTTTTAATGCAGCGCGACAAAATTTTCGTTGTGTTTGAACGAGCCTGGATGATTTTATATTTTACTTAAAACAATCCTCGGGCTCAATTAGTATATTTTTTAGTTTCCCAACCGCGGATTGAATTAGTACACTTCTCGTTTGTACCCGGGATTCAATTAATACATTATTTCCTTCCCGTTCAGGTTGGGACTCAATTAGTATACAGCGGTATATGCATTGTAAACCGACCAAAAGTGGTGTGGATAGTTATAACCGAATTATTGAAAAAATAAAACGGTAAACACATTTATGTAACAGTGATCATTGGTTTGTTCGATATTTTTCTTTCTTCGGCGCACTGTAATAAATGCAATCAAACATACGATTTAAGAACATACGTTTAAGTATTATGATCAAGTTGACTATGCATCCGTTGAGGAATTATAATTGCCAGCACAAACTCTTGATTTCAATCGGCGTATCGTCACTTCGTTCGGCACTCGATACTTCTATGATAACTGTAAAATGTTGCACCGTATAGCGTTGTAGTATTACACGGATTGTTAACATTTTGTTAGTACGCTCAAAGAGTTCCGAGTACAGTACGTGCAGTTAATGTTATGATCATGGTCGGTGGATAATGCAAAATATTTTTTTTTTTTTTTTTTAACGAACGAACCGATGTAACAGTAACAAGTAGGTACGAGTATGTATACACGTTTGAGGCACCGATGGAAAAATCGGTTGGCTGGTATTTTAATAAGATATACGGACGTGTTCGAACGCTAGTGTTCATATTTTTTATTATGCAAATGTCGCGTTTGTATATATATATATATATGTATAAAAATGTTGTCCGGGTCCATCGGTGTACTGTTACACTATTCATTATCGTCATCTCCGGGGTAAGTGGAACACAGGCGCCATCGAATTTTGGTCGTAATGAGTAACCGTAATAACCGCTATACGCTCACGTTAGTTTATATTATTTCGTTTTACGTGACCATGTTAGTGTACGCACATTCACAAGAAATTTAGAGAGACAGGAAAAAGAAAAAAAACGGATATGTTTAAACGTGCATTGTAATACGCGAATCTTTATTTTTACATAAGAACTCTGTGACACGTGAGCGCGGACGAACTGTCTTGTGTGCCACTCGTTAGGAGGCCTGCAATGTCTCGGCTGAAAAATAAAAACGTACCTACACATGATTAATAATAATAATCATTGATTCGCGCGAAACTTGTACGTAGTGTAATGTTTTAATAGGTACGCACGACGGTTTCGGAATAAAGGTCTATACGAGTCCGATTCCTTAAGAGGGCCCACGCACGTTCGGTCAGAACTGTTGGGATTCGACTGTTCGGTTCTATTGAAAATTCGAATCGTTTTTAATTGTTAACATGCTGAAAACCAGCGAATTTATTGTACAATCGGAATAAATCATTATAGTCGTTGTAATCATACAAAACGGCAACGACAGATGACAGACGCTCTCTCGACCATCGGGTTAACGTGTGTTTTAAAAAATAGAATAACGTAAAAAAACTTATCTATTGGTGTAAACAACGGTTGTTAAAAATAAGTGAACTCTCGCATAAATATTCGTTAAAATAATCGACGATTATTCCAAAAGATCTTAATAATTACTCGCGGACGAACGAAGGTGTCTAATTACTTTCTTCCACTACCGTCCGTACCACTAATCCCCGAGACGAAATATTACAACGAAGGATGTTGTATCGCCGCGTTAAAGATCATCAACGATCGGAAGAAGTCGATAGAACTCGCGCAGTAGTGTTGTTGCCGCGATTTTTTCAAATCAAATCGTTTTCGAAAAACATAGACCTATATGGACTAAAAACTATTTAGTCGGTAGGTCTATGGTTCGGACCGGGTACACGAGTTGACTTCCACGTAACAGCGGTGATGGGGAAATGTGTACAGTTGATCAGTTAGTCTGCACACGCATCGTTCGCGGTCCAATCGCTACCGCTCGGTCGGTCGGTACACCCCGGAAACGTGTTTCCGACCGCAACTGTGTTTCCGAACTTCACGGTGGCAAAATCTACTTAGCGTCGACCTGCACACGTATGATCGATACAGGTAGAACTGTCCAACCGGAATCGTACGGATTTAACCGAACGTGCGTGCGTCCATGTGTGTGTGCGCGTGTGTGAAGATGTGTACCGAGGAACTTTTTATGTGGGGTAAGGTTCGGCAAGTTTAAGCTTACTGTTCGTAAAAATATAGCGCATGTTAAACAATGAAATTAATAAATTTATTGTGTTCAAACAAACATACGATGTTAAACATTGATAATGAAATACATAAAATGTATCATATTCGGAATTTCCATGGTTAAAATAGTGATCACCTAATTACAATACTGTATAGATTATTATTTTTCTTTTTGCCAATCCATCCGGCACTTGTTCCGGATTAACTTCAATTGTCCTGTTGATATTCAGCCGTTTCTTATTATCGTTATCATTTGTTGCCGCCCGTTCGGGCAATGGGTATACACGTTAAACGATGTTATACAAGCAAATTTACTATCTCGAGTTCACCGGGGGGGGGGGGGAGGGTTCTGACCCCCAACCATCGCCCGCGAATACGCCTACGTGCGTGTGCGTGCGTCAAGTCGGTCATGCGCAATACGAAACGAGTGACGTTCATCTCCGTCCGCGGCAACGGACGAAACGACGTTTCCCGCCGTGACGACACGTTGTTGTCGCGTTTACGAGCTGCTGCGGATCTCGATGGGGTGAAACGCGTGGCGCGGAAAGATCGAATCCGTGTGATTAAAAACGCGAACGGGCGTGCACGCGAGATACGAAATGTTACGATCGAAACGTTATCCGTACGCGCCGTAATCAACAGGTGCCCATACACGAGCGGATTTTATAACGGATTTGGTCTGACGGACTAAATCCTTAGGTCCTTGAAAGATTTGGTCCGTCGGACTAGGTCCTTTAACGTGTCCACTAACGTGAAAATAAAAGTCCGCTATTTTTCGCGGAGCGAATCCACCAGCGGACCATGTCCGCTGGTTAGTGGAGGAAATCCGTTGATTTTTATGCTGAGGACCTAGTCATTTGGTCTTTCAAGACGTTCTGAAAGATCTGCGGATTTATGCGACGGACTACAACAGTTATCAATAAAACAAAAATTTCTTATCAAGGTCCGTGGTCCGCCGGACCTGGTCTTTTAGTCTGTGGCAAAGCGAGAGACTTGAACCGTTGGACTAAATCCGTTGGATTTTAAATCTGCCGGATTGAATCCTTAGAACACCACACACGAAAGGACTTTTTAGAGGATTTAATCCGTCAGAGACCAAATCCGTTATAAAATCCGCTCGTGTATGGGCACCTAACGTCGTCCGCGTCGACGTGCGCCGGCGGCTCGGCCGGAACGGCGTTGGTCCGGGTGCGACCGCTCCGCGGAGACGTTTAACAACGTTTGAAGAAATAACGTATCGCGACGTCGCGATGCCGCGCCCGCTGGAGCGTGATTGGCCGACCGGCGGACGTCCGTGCGAACATCGGCACGTGTACGTTACGTTTCACGCGCAGGAGAACCGCAACGAACGGAACCGTCGTTTTGTAATCGCCACGTCAGCGGTGGGCTCGTGCGCGAAACCGGACGATTCAAAGGCCCCGAAACACTTCGCCGCACCGGATCTCGAGACCGCGGGAAAACGTAAACGTTTTTCAAACGTCCGGTCGGCGATCGGTAATTTTCGCCCGCGCGAATAATCGTTCGCATTCATCGTAAGGATGACCGATGAACATTCTCGTCTTTGTCGTCGATTGTTAGTGGTTATCGTAGCTCTTGAAAATCTTCCAACGCTCCTCGAAATACTTTTTGTACACGCGTCTTGTTACCGGTGCACGTTGATCGGAAACTAATCGAAATGCGAAGAATGACTTGGTGATATTGGTTTTCATTTAAAATTCGTGAAATTTTCCTATACTTACGAGAAGTAAACGTAGCGAAAACAATAATCAAACAAAAAGTGTCACGAGAATTATTATTTTTATATAATAGGTGTGTTTAAAGTCACATAAAACCTTTCGACGTTAATCATAAATATTTATCTAAAAAAAAAAAAAAAAAAAAAATAAATAAAACAATAATATCAAACAATTAAGAAACTTCATATAGATTAATTACAATTTCAGTATGATGTGCACTACGCGTACAACTGCACAATATTCAGTGTAAATCGATCCAATACGGGAGATCCAAACGGACAGAAATATATGCCTATAAAATGATCGATAACGTAAATCCTATTTTGATGTTTGCCGTGAATTAATTTCCTGTTCTTATACAAAACAATTTTTATTGAACATTTTTCATACTTTAATAATACGACATTCGGATTTTACTGAACACAAATAGTAAATCCTAGCATTAACTGAACAGTAGAACCTATTTCTACTCAGTTATCATATGTATTTTGTGCAAAAAAATACTGTCACAACCTTCTGATTACAATAAATTATAATTTTTCTACTCTAATTTTCAATGTATATATAAGTGTGTGTATATATATTTTATAGTTAAAATTATTAATACAAATAAAAACCCTTTGAATAAAAACGCGAGATGACAAATTATGAACATAAAAAAAAATCCCTGGGCATAATCTATTTCAGTACTTCTTGAACTTTTTTTATCATGCGTCTCTTTTATTCAATGTAAAATTGTCCCCCCCCCCTCCTAAGGTCTAATTTTTTTTAAGTGTATATTTAAATTAAATTGTTATTGTTATACGCATACTAAAAACACAGATTCAATAAATAGTAAATACATGAACCTTTTATTAATAGGTATCTCTGAAGAAATATATTATACCGAATTTGATACTTTAAATATACAAAAAATATATGAACAATAAATACATAAAGTCGTTATAGAAAAAATTACATAAAAATTAGATCATACATTTTT
This sequence comes from Sipha flava, assembly GCF_003268045.1. Classification (NCBI taxonomy): domain Eukaryota; kingdom Metazoa; phylum Arthropoda; class Insecta; order Hemiptera; family Aphididae; genus Sipha; species Sipha flava. The sequence goes on from NW_020271713.1 coordinate 6,369,065, forward strand.
TAATAAATGTAATGGGTGGGTTTGCATATTTTTGCATAATAAATCAATGTCCGGCGTGATATTGGAAACAGTGATGCGCAAATTTGCTTCTAAAGTTTCTTCTGAAAGACAAAACCTATGTTTATTTTTTATTATTTGAAGTTGTGAAAATGTCGTTTCACAGAGATATTTCGATGCAAAAAGAATTAATATAAGTAAGGCTTCTTTTAAAATGAATGGATATTCTTGCTGTTGTCTCAACCGAAATTCCGAGAGTTAATTTTCGTGAAATTCGGTTTCAAGGGTGGAGTCTCTAATTTCAATTTGTTCTTCTTTTGTAGCACATGGAATATAATCATATTTCAAGGAAATAGAAAATTGTACTTTTATTCAATTGCGTTCATTGTTTTCGTTTAAATTGGAAAAATATTTTGATAAAAACTGTTGCATCGCAGACATATAATATCAGTTATTACGTTTAAAACTCAAGTGAATATTGAAAGCTCATAAATGGAAAGGAAATTATGTAAGCTCGTAAGCAATTCAGTATATACAACGTATAAAATATAATATACATATAGTATACATTGTAATACGCATTTAATTGATAAGACAATTTTTTTTAAATGCTTGATGTTTTGAGGTAATCATTAAAATGATGGTATTTTTACCTTGAAACGATAGGTTTAGTTCATTAATTTATTAGATATATTCGCTAAATATGAGAATAAGCACATCCATTTTTTCGTTACTCAGAAGTTATATAAATTATAGATATTACAGATAAATAGGCAGAGCTCATAACTTGGTTCTATGACTGTTTTTAAAACATCACACAAAAGCCAACAAACGTTAATGCGAAAAAGCAATTTATTATGATTAGATTCCATTTAATTTTAAAAATTCGAGAATTAAGAGAACAATTTTTCACAAAATTTACCATCGATAGTTTATCATTTATAATTCAATTCAATCACAGCTTAATTTTTTGAAAAGTTAAAAGTTAAATGCAGTACAAGTTGGGGTCCACCGCAGCGTGAATCGGCCCGATGTTCACGAGCTACTATTTGGAAAATCCGCAATCCGCACAGAAATGCCTACATTTATTTTCCTTCATTTCGAATGATTTTCATTTTGCGTTTTATTTATTTATTTTTATTTTTTTCTATACGTCCAATTGTTATCAATTCAAATTGGATTACGATTTGAATAGTAAACCTTTATGTTGTGTGTTTCTTAAAACATATTATGCTTTTCGTAGTAATAATATTACCTGGGATTCAGTCGCTGGTGTAGTAGTTGTGTTCCTCGAATAATAATTGTCGCTAGAGATTTGTTGAATCCTTTTCCATAAAATAAAAAAGAAACAGCTCGTTAAGACGAATATTCTTCATCTGTACAACATAATGTTATTAATGTTTGAGGAGGATAAAAAACATCGCAATTATAATTAATTGTAGGTACACTCTTTTGATAATGCACACTTTTTTAAGTATAGATCAGTGTTTTTATTCCACTGCTTTCTTATAGATTTTCAAAAATGGCACGTTTCCTCCTTCCCCATCAATTAAAAAAGATTTCATTACACCTTTTATTCCTTTTGTAACTATCGAAAATAGTAAAAAATTAAGATGAGGTAAATTGAAATTGGATAATGTAAATTATAAAATGGTAAATTGTACATTTATAAAATATGAGATTGTAAACGTCCACATTTTCCATATTTCAATAAAATTGTAATTTTCATAATTTCATCGTCTCTAATCACTCTCCGCTATATTTAAATTGCTCCCCATGGAGCAATTCTTTCCCATGTTCCTCTGTTGGAAAACACTGGTCTAAACCATGTTGACTGCGATCATTAAAAATATTGTAATAATATAGTTCACGCGTGTATTCCTATGTATACAGGTTCAATCGAATATTGAAATCTTTACTGGAATTACAACTTAGTGTTTATATATTTTATAAAACGAACAATGCATATAAAATATTTTATACCAATACCACGAACGACGTTATACCTACCCGATTTGATTAAAGTTCTCGAAACAGCCGATGACCATTCCATGAAAACCATGACTTCGTGATATGACCGTGAATGATCGTTTTATTTATACGTATTTTTTGCAAATCACCATAAATCACATTTCGTTATAAATTATAAAACTAAGTGAAATCTATAATCATAGATGCATACTCTGAGTCTTATTCTCGACGGTATGGTTTCTATATCACGATATGACCTAACATATAAACTTAATAATGCAGTATACAGAATTAAGTTAAGTCGTATTATTTACTTTTGGACTGCTTTGTCAATATTGTATTGAATGAAATGTATGTAGTAATTAAATAGTCTCTGCACGGCTTTTGGAATGACTTCCTATGCATACGAGTATTTTCAGCGTACAATAAAATAATAGAATACATGGTAATTTATATAAAGCCTAGGTTTTACTTTAAGCATTACAAAATTCATTGCAAAGATCTTTTTTGTTTCAAAAGAAAAAATAAATAATTATAATAATAAGAGACTAGAGTGTGCGGTGCATGTAAAATCTAATGTAACTCAAATATCAATCATTTGAAATAGAATATTATATTTAATTTAGTAAAATTCTGTTTGAACAATGTTTGTTCTATATTATTCTAGTATATCTTAAGATTCATAACATGCAATTTTTATAAATTTACACGTTTAGCTTGGCTGTATACTGTTTAATGCAATCAAAATGTATTATAATTTTCTAAAACATCTGAGAAATTACATAAATAACCTCTCTAAAGTAACATCTGCGTCAATTTTTCAATCGATAAAGAAACTATAATATGAAATTATAGGAGTAATTTCATTGTTCTAAAACATTGTTTTCCTTGAATAAAATCTGTACATAAAACCAATTGAATCTACGGCTGACATAAATAATTTAAAATAATATTTATAAACATTGTATAAGCCAATCGTCAGTTTATTTATGATTCAGTGTACAATTTATGAGTATGCATTGTTCAAACTTTAAAAGTCTTAAATTTGAATCATAATTTTAGTTTTTTTGATGGATTTAATCTACTCGTATCTACTTTATTATAGTTTTAATTTCATATTTTGAGATGAAAGGGGAAAATTTGATAAGAAATAATGAGACTTATTAAATTGAAAATAGACGAAGTTGAATTATTATTATACAAAATAAAAATGAAAGAATATAATAATATATAGTTTTTTAGAAATATTTAATTAAAAGATTCAGCTAATTAAAGCAATAAAAATAAATTGTTTCACAACAGAATAATTGTTTTAAGTACAATAAAATAGCTGTAGCTGAAGACAGATTTAAGTATAAGATAATACCCAAAAGATATGTATACGTATAATGATTAGTAGGGTTCGGGACTTCTTGCACCAAAAATCATCGAAATATGCAGTCAAAATCGTCAAAATATGCTTTAAAATATGCATCTAATTTTTTATTTTATTTTTAAAAAACGCATAAGGTATATTATAAATTATTATTTAAAAATAAAAATCTAAAAATTAGGTAGGTACTTAATATAAAAAAATAATAATTGTAAAAATAATGATAGTAAAAAAAAAAAAAAAATGGTACAGTTAATAAGAAATAATGTAAGCGTGATGATATGATTAACGAACGAACACGTACTAATTTCATTTCATTGTACAATTCATACCCGGCTAATAACTGATTACTTTGGAGAGTTTGAATTTATATTTGTTTCATGATAATATGAAGATAATATGAAGATAAGCCTGTAGGAGTATAAGATTCATTAGGTTATACCACAACTATACAATTGTCGATATTGTCGATAATAAGGTTGATTATTAAGCGATAAAGAGACTATCATCGCAAACTAATCATTGATTAGTGTTAGGATTTCACTTCTTGGTTCATTTGACACATATTATTCGTTATTATATTTTAAATAATTTGTATTTGCAACAACGACATTTAGACAACATTCGACCCGATTTAGTACTGGTTTTTGACCTACTGTCTTTTAAGTTGTAGACAGAACATTGTGTTATAATTTTAGATTTGAAAACGATGATTAATCGTAGTTTGAAAAACAATTTGGAATGAAATGCGATTTCCGACAAATGTAATACGTAGAGTAAATACAGAATGATTTTTCTTCTCTCCAAATTTCAAGTGTTAATAGATAATGTTTTCATCGTTCATAGTGTAAGAGTTTTTTATTGAAATTCATAAAATTTGATATTATTAACACTTCAATAACTAATACATAAATGTTAATGAAATGAGTGTAAACATTTATAGCTAGTATTTGTATATCAAGTATTTGTATCATATGATTTAAAATAATGCATATAAAAATATAATACATTTTTTAAAATCTTAAAATATATTTTACGAGTTGTCACTTGAGTATCGTGTTGACTTTTCTTTAGATAGTAGATTGAATGAAAATAGTTCTATGTCTATAGTTGTAACATAGGTAAAATCCAATTTATGTAAATAAATATGAATGGGTTATAAATTAAATATTCCTTATATAACGTCATAAAATAAGACTGATATGAAAATAAAGCATATGTCGAATCATTATAGAACAATGATTGTTAAAATATCGAGTTTTAATTTTAAAGATTGGTAAATAATAATAATAGCTTACATCAAAAAAAAAAAAAAAAGTGAAAAATTGATGAGAAGGTTGATGATATTGATCAGATACGATATTTAAACGGCTTATTGGTGATTTTCGATGCCAGTATTTTTTCAATAAGATTTATCTAAAATTGTGATCGCTCCTTTCGGTACCAATTAATTATAAATCCTTTGGCCCTAGTTTAGTTTAACATTCAAATATTACTCAGTGCAATGTCTATACATGGATGATGGTAGCATAAGACAAGTAAAATACGAACAATATATAAAGCCAATAATTTCGGTAAATTCAATAAAATATTAATTTTTCATCGTAGTACCTACTTCAATACCTCTACTTGTGTAATAATTTTAATTATATTAATAATATTTACTATACAATTCTAAAATACAATAAATATCGAGTAGTATTTAATAGATATAAATATACACATAATTATTAATATTAATTATTATATATATATACAATCTGTATATCTCATCATTTAATATACATAGTGTAAAATTGAGTTGCTATTTTTTTTGTTTGGAATGCACTCCGAAACGGCTGAATAGATTTCGATGCGGTTTCCACAGTTGGATAGACAATTAACAATGAAAGGTTTATGTGTAAAATGTATTGATATAATTTGATTAATAAAATTTATACGATATAATCAAATTTTAATTTGACATACGTGTTGTGCTCTCCCGATTAATTTGTTTTCAAGCATTTATTAGTAATCAATTGTTTTACGGTTTCCAGACGTTCTGTTAATCACAGAGCTTGTGACGAAATTGTGACGTATCAGGGACAATTAGTGCTGGAACAGGCTTACCTAGTATACACTTACCACGAATGTCGCCCGTAGCGAAAACCATGAATTTATACGTGATCAACTTTTGAAACTTTTACCACCATTTTTAAATTACTTTATCATTGGATTATCGACCATGTTATACATTGTACATTGATTGTAACGGATAAAATATTAAGACGTTGAACGAAAAAACACGATTTTAAACTAAAGATAAAAAACTAAAATTTAAGTGATAAAAATATTTACGAGAATACTCGTATATATTTTTTGAAACGAAACAGCAGACGTTTAACGAACTTCCGTTATTTTAAACGAAGCAATTTAACGCTTTTGTAATATTGTACATGCTCAGTGGCGAACCCGTGAAACATTTTTGGGGGTCATAAATTAATTGCACAATATTTTTTGGTCATAATATAATCGGAAACTTTGTTATAAATTATTACTAAATACTTAAAACTCATGTTGATCACTTGATATCAATGATAACCACATTATAAAATAGTGACTATATGTGACCATCACTCCTAATCTCGATTTGGTCGAATATTGATATTTTATATTACATTGATAAGTGATATCAAAAACTTATGATATCAAACACGGTTAAAATTAGTGAAAATTAAAAATATTTATGATTTACATTATTTAAGCTCAACAATTAATTTGCGTTATGGCATCAAAAAAACTTCTCAGGGGGGGGGGAGAAAATGCCCCTGTTGCCCTTTCTATACTCACAGGTATGCCACTGTACATGCTTTTAATTAAACGTAAGTTATGCGCACTGAATTATATTATATTTTTAACAACGACCCTATGAACTTCACGCTATCTATATTGAAATAAACACTCAAAAGCACATTTAACTAAGTTTTCATCAATAAAAAACATTTTTAGGCACATATATTACTTTTTCAGCGGCAATACTTTCGAAGGCCAATGGCAAAACGGCAAGAGACATGGGTTAGGCGTGGAATCCCGAGGGCGGTGGTTGTACCGAGGAGAGTGGACACAAGGCTTTAAAGGTCGATATGGCGTCAGACAGTCGGCAACAACTAACGCTAAATATGAAGGGACTTGGGCAAACGGACTCCAAGACGGTTATGGGTTAGAGACATACGCCGACGGTGGTAAGTTATTATTACTATCGTTATTTTTATCATTATAATTATTATTATTATTATTATTATTATTATTATTATTATTATTATTAT